>NC_134269.1:217650372-217809682 GCF_031893055.1 Leptodactylus fuscus | reverse complement strand
GGTAATGCTAGAGATGTCATACCATTTTTCTCTCGACTCCTCAGTGGAAAAATCAAACGTCTTAAGTATGTATTTTGGATGATAAAATATTGTTATTTCTGCGATGGCGTTGCATTAGTGATGTATGATCAATACCATGAAAAGACATAAAAATAAAAAAAAAAGGAGCCTGCTACAAGCCCCCGAAGGCTCCGCGCGCTCAGGTGACAGATGCTTCTCCTTTCGGTTACGTGACGCGCCTTTTTCTCTCCGGTTTGATCCTCCTGTTCGCATTTCCTTTATCCATCTAGTTAAATGGCGTTGCCAAGCAACAGGTATCTCCGGGCCTACGAAACAGAGATGTCTTCCTTCCCTTTGGAGTTTCGGTGATCTGTCTGCCCAGTGCTGTGTGGCCTCGGTAATACGCCATGGAGGAGGAAGCCGAGCAACGCAAAGAAGAAGAAAAGCTGTCTGCCATTTGTATTAACCGTTTATTGTATTAACGTTACATATCGTCCATAATGGATCGTCGAGTACGGTGTACGGAGCCAGACTGAGGGGGCTCGGGATCACCGGACACAATACTACTGTGTACAACTACTCCGAGGGAAGAGACCGCAGGACCCGTCACATTGGGGGGTATTACGCTACACCATGTTAGAGCCTGGTCCTATCGGGGGAACCTCTAGTACTCGGGTGGGCCAGCCCAACACCCATGCTGTACTACATCGAAATATGACAAGGTATGGGGTCAGATTCCACAAAATATACTTATAAATTATACTCAAGAACCACTGGGAAAGTCAGAAATTAGGTTCACTATGGACACTGTCCACATATGGAAGAACTTTCTTCTCTTATATAATAGTAGTAGTAGTAGATGTAGCAGTAGTAATAGTAGTAGTAGTTGTATGTAGTACAAGTAGTAGATGTAGCAGTAGTAATAGTAGTAGTAGTTGTATGTAGTACAAGTAGTAGTAGTAGTAGTAGTAGTATTAGTAGTAGATGTAGTAGTAATAGCAGTAGTAGTAGTAGTAGTAGTAGATGTAGTAGTAATAGCAGTAGTAGTAGTAGTAGTAGTATTAATAGTAGTATTAGTAGTAGATGTAGTAGTAATAGCAGTAGTAGTAGTAGTAGATGTAGTAGTAATAGCAGTAGTAGTAGTAGTAGTAGTATTAATAGTAGTATTAGTAGTAGATGTAGTAGTAATAGCAGTAGTAGTAGTAGATGTAGTAGTAATAGCAGTAGTAGTAGTATTAATAGTAGTATTAGTAGTAGATGTAGTAGTAATAGCAGTAGTAGTAGTAGTAGTAGTAGTAGTAGATGTAGTAGTAATAGCAGTAGTAGTAGTAGTAGTATTAATAGTAGTATTAGTAGTAGATGTAGTAGTAATAGCAGTAGTAGTAGTAGTAGTAGTAGTAGATGTAGTAGTAATAGCAGTAGTAGTAGTAGTAGTATTAATAGTAGTATTAGTAGTAGTAATAGCAGTAGTAGTAGTATTAATAGTAGTATTAGTAGTAGATGTAGTAGTAGTAATAGCAGTAGTAATAGTAGTAATAATAGTAGTAGTAGTTGTAGTAGTACAAGTAGTAGTAGTATTAATAGTAGTATTAGTAGTAGATTTAGTAGTAGTAATAGTAGTTGTATGTAGTAGTATTAATAGCAGTAGTAATAGTAGTAGTAGTTGTAGTAGTAATAGTAGTATTAGTAGTAGATGTAGTAGTAGTAGCAGTAGTAATAGTAGTACTAATAGCAGTAATAGTAGTAGTAGGAGAAGTAATAGTAGTAGTAGTTGTATGTAGTACAAGTAGTAGTTGTAGTAGTACAAGTAGTAGTAGTAGTAGTAGTAGTAGTAGTAGTATTAGTAGTAGATGTAGTAGTAATAGCAGTAGTAGTAGTAGTAGTATTAATAGTAGTATTAGTAGTAGATGTAGTAGTAGTAATAGCAGTAGTAATAGTAGTAATAATAGTAGTAGTAGTTGTAGTAGTACAAGTAGTAGTAGTATTAATAGTAGTATTAGTAGTAGATGTAGTAGTAGTAATAGTAGTTGTATGTAGTAGTATTAATAGCAGTAGTAATAGTAGGAGTAGTTGTAGTAGTAATAGTAGTATTAGTAGTAGATGTAGTAGTAGTAGCAGTAGTAATAGTAGTAGTAATAGCAGTAATAGTAGTAGTAGGAGAAGTAATAGTAGTAGTAGTTGTATGTAGTACAAGTAGTAGTTGTAGTAGTACAAGTAGTAGTAGTAGTAGTAGTAGATGTAGTAGTAATAGCAGTAGTAGTAGTAGTAGTATTAATAGTAGTATTAGTAGTAGATGTAGTAGTAGTAATAGCAGTAGTAATAGTAGTAATAATAGTAGTAGTAGTTGTAGTAGTACAAGTAGTAGTAGTATTAATAGTAGTATTAGTAGTAGATGTAGTAGTAGTAATAGTAGTTGTATGTAGTAGTATTAATAGCAGTAGTAATAGTAGGAGTAGTTGTAGTAGTAATAGTAGTATTAGTAGTAGATGTAGTAGTAGTAGCAGCAGTAGTAATAGTAGTAGTAATAGCAGTAATAGTAGTAGTAGGAGAAGTAATAGTAGTAGTAGTTGTAGTAGTAGTAGTAATAGTAGTAGTAGTAGATGTAGTAGTAGTAATAATAGTAGTAATGGTACTAGTAGTAGTTGTAGTAGTAGTAATAACAGTAGTAGTAATAGCAGTAGGAGAAGTAGTAGAAGGAGAAGTTGTAGTAATAGTAGTAGTAGTAGGAAAAGTAGTAGTAATAGTAGTTGTAATAGGAGAAGTAGCAGTAGTAGGAGAAGAAGTAGTAATAGTAGTAGTAATAGGAGAAGTAGTAGTAGAAGAAGAAGTAGAAGTAGTAGTAGTAGAAGTAGTAGTAGTAGAAGTAGTAGTAGGAGAAGTAGTAGTAGTAGGAGAAGTAGTAGTAGGAGAAGTAGTAGTAGTAGTAGGAGAAGTAGTAATAGTAGTAGTAGTAGTAGTAGGAGAAGTAGTAGGAGAAGTAGTAGTAGGAGAGGTAGTAGTAGGAGAAGTAGTAGTAGTAGGAGAAGTAGTAATAGTAGTAGTAGTAGGAGAAGTAGTAGTAGAAGTAGTAGGAGAAGTAATAGTAGGAGAAGTAGTAGTAGGAGGAAAAGTAGTAGTAATAGTAGTAGTAGTAGGAGAAGTAATAGTAGGAGAAGTAATAGTAGGAGAAGTAGTAGAAGTAGTAGTAGTAGTAGTAGAAGTAGTAGTAATAGTAGTAGGAGGAGAAGTAGTAGTAGGAGAAGTAGTACTAATAGTAGTAGTAGGAGAAGTAGTAGTAGGAGAAGTAGTAGTAGTAGGAGAAGTAATAGTAGGAGTAGTAGTAGTAGGAGAAGTAGTAGTAATAGTAGTAGTAGGAGAAGTAGTAGTAGTAGTAGGACAAGTACTAGTAGTAGAATTAGTAGTAGTAGAAGAAGAAGATGTAATAGTAATAATAATAGTAGTAATTAGAGATGAGCGAACACTAAAATGTTCGAGGTTCGAAATTCGATTCGAACAGCCGCTCAATGTTCGTGTGTTCGAACGGGTTTCGAACCCCATTATAGTCTATGGGGAACAGATACTCGTTAAGGGGGAAACCCAAATCCGTGTCTGGAGGGTCACCAAGTCCACTATGACACCCCAGGAAATGATGCCAACACCTCTGGAATGACACTGGGACAGCAGGGGAAGCATGTCTGGGGGCATCTAACACACCAAAGACCCTCTATTACCCCAACATCACAGCCTAACAACTACACACTTTACACACTCAATACCACCTCTCTGACAGTAGGAAAACACCTTGAAACATGTGTATTTGGCACTTGCAGTGAGGAGAGCTTGTCACCAGCAGTGAATTTGGCCCTTGTAGTAAGTTGAGGTTGGCACCAACATTTGTTTTGAAAATCAGGGTGGATTGAGCCTCTAACCAGCAGAGTTTGGGCAAATTCATGGTGGAGGGAGCCTCTAAAAACCCCAGTTTGGACCAATTCATGGTGGAGGGAGCCTCTAACCAGCCCAGTTTGGGCAAATTCATGGTGGAGGGAGCCTCTAAAAAACCCAGTTTGGACCAATTCATGGTGGAGGGAGCCTCTAACCAGCCCAGTTTGGGCAAATTCATGGTGGAGGGAGCCTCTAACCAGCCCAGTTTGGACCAATTAATGGTGGAGGGAGCCTCTAACCAGCCCAGTTTGGACCAATTTATGGTGGAGGGAGCCTCTAACCACCCCAGTTTGGACCAATTCATGGTGGAGGGAGCCTCTAACCAGCCCAGTTTGGACCAATTCATGGTGGAGGGAGCCTCTAAAAAACCCAGTTTGGACCAATTCATGGTGGAGGGAGCCTCTAAACAGCCCAGTTTGGGCAAATTCATGGTGGAGGGAGCCTCTAAAAAACCCAGTTTGGACCAATTCATGGTGGAGGGAGCCTCTAACCAGCCCAGTTTGGACCAATTAATGGTGGAGGGAGCCTCTAAACAGCCAAGTTTGGACCAATTCATGGTGGAGGGAGCCTCTAAAAAACCCAGTTTGGACCAATTCATGGTGGAGGGAGCCTCTAAACAGCCCAGTTTGGGCAAATTCATGGTGGAGGGAGCCTCTAAAAAACCCAGTTTGGACCAATTCATGGTGGAGGGAGCCTCTAACCAGCCCAGTTTGGACCAATTAATGGTGGAGGGAGCCTCTAAACAGCCAAGTTTGGACCAATTCATGGTGGAGGGAGCCTCTAAAAAACCCAGTTTGGACCAATTCATGGTGGAGGGAGCCTCTAAACAGCCCAGTTTGGGCAAATTCATGGTGGAGGGAGCCTCTAAAAAACCCAGTTTGGACCAATTCATGGTGGAGGGAGCCTCTAACCAGCCCAGTTTGGACCAATTAATGGTGGAGGGAGCCTCTAAACAGCCAAGTTTGGACCAATTCATGGTGGAGGGAGCCTCTAAAAAACCCAGTTTGGACCAATTCATGGTGGAGGGAGCCTCTAAACAGCCCAGTTTGGGCAAATTCATGGTGGAGGGAGCCTCTAAAAAACCCAGTTTGGACCAATTCATGGTGGAGGGAGCCTCTAACCAGCCCAGTTTGGACCAATTAATGGTGGAGGGAGCCTCTAAACAGCCAAGTTTGGACCAATTCATGGTGGAGGGAGCCTCTAAAAACCCCAGTTTGGACCAATTCATGGTGGAGGGAGCCTCTAACCAGCCCAGTTTGGACCAATTAATGGTGGAGGGAGCCTCTAACCACCCCAGTTTGGACCAATTCATGGTGGAGGGAGCCTCTAAAAACCCCAGTTTGGACCAATTCATGGTGGAGGGAGCCTCTAAAAACCCCAGTTTGGACCAATTCATGGTGGAGGGAGCCTCTAACCAGCCCAGTTTGGGCAAATTCATGGTGGAGGGAGCCTCTAAACAGCCCAGTTTGGGCAAATTCATGGTGGAGGGAGCCTCTAACCAGCCCAGTTTGGACCAATTAATGGTGGAGGGAGCCTCTAACCAGCCCAGTTTGGACCAATTAATGGTGGAGGGAGCCTCTAACCACCCCAGTTTGGACCAATTCATGGTGGAGGGAGCCTCTAACCAGCCCAGTTTGGACCAATTCATGGTGGAGGGAGCCTCTAAAAAACCCAGTTTGGACCAATTCATGGTGGAGGGAGCCTCTAAACAGCCCAGTTTGGGCAAATTCATGGTGGAGGGAGCCTCTAAAAAACCCAGTTTGGACCAATTCATGGTGGAGGGAGCCTCTAACCAGCCCAGTTTGGACCAATTCATGGTGGAGGGAGCCTCTAAAAAACCCAGTTTGGACCAATTCATGGTGGAGGGAGCCTCTAAACAGCCCAGTTTGGGCAAATTCATGGTGGAGGGAGCCTCTAAAAAACCCAGTTTGGACCAATTCATGGTGGAGGGAGCCTCTAACCAGCCCAGTTTGGACCAATTAATGGTGGAGGGAGCCTCTAAACAGCCAAGTTTGGACCAATTCATGGTGGAGGGAGCCTCTAAAAAACCCAGTTTGGACCAATTCATGGTGGAGGGAGCCTCTAAACAGCCCAGTTTGGGCAAATTCATGGTGGAGGGAGCCTCTAAAAAACCCAGTTTGGACCAATTCATGGTGGAGGGAGCCTCTAACCAGCCCAGTTTGGACCAATTAATGGTGGAGGGAGCCTCTAAACAGCCAAGTTTGGACCAATTCATGGTGGAGGGAGCCTCTAAAAACCCCAGTTTGGACCAATTCATGGTGGAGGGAGCCTCTAACCAGCCCAGTTTGGACCAATTAATGGTGGAGGGAGCCTCTAACCACCCCAGTTTGGACCAATTCATGGTGGAGGGAGCCTCTAAAAACCCCAGTTTGGACCAATTCATGGTGGAGGGAGCCTCTAAAAACCCCAGTTTGGACCAATTCATGGTGGAGGGAGCCTCTAACCAGCCCAGTTTGGGCCAATTCATGGTGGAGGGAGCCTCTAAAAACCCCAGTTTGGACCAATTCATGGTGGAGGGAGCCTCTAAAAACCCCAGTTTGGACCAATTCATGGTGGAGGGAGCCTCTAACCAGCCCAGTTTGGGCAAATTCATGGTGGAGGGAGCCTCTAAACAGCCCAGTTTGGGCAAATTCATGGTGGAGGGAGCCTCTAACCAGCCCAGTTTGGACCAATTAATGGTGGAGGGAGCCTCTAACCAGCCCAGTTTGGACCAATTAATGGTGGAGGGAGCCTCTAACCACCCCAGTTTGGACCAATTCATGGTGGAGGGAGCCTCTAACCAGCCCAGTTTGGGCAAATTCATGGTGGAGGGAGCCTCTAAACAGCCCAGTTTGGGCAAATTCATGGTGGAGGGAGCCTCTAACCAGCCCAGTTTGGGCAAATTCATGGTGGAGGGAGCCTCTAAACAGCCCAGTTTGGGCAAATTCATGGTGGAGGGAGCCTCTAACCAGCCCAGTTTGGACCAATTAATGGTGGAGGGAGCCTCTAACCAGCCCAGTTTGGACCAATTAATGGTGGAGGGAGCCTCTAACCAGCCCAGTTTGGACCAATTAATGGTGGAGGGAGCCTCTAACCACCCCAGTTTGGACCAATTCATGGTGGAGGGAGCCTCTAACCAGCCCAGTTTGGGCAAATTCATGGTGGAGGGAGCCTCTAACCAGCCCAGTTTGGACCAATTAATGGTGGAGGGAGCCTCTAACCAGCCCAGTTTGGACCAATTCATGGTGGAGGGAGCCTCTAAAAAACCCAGTTTGGACCAATTCATGGTGGAGGGAGCCTCTAAACAGCCCAGTTTGGGCAAATTCATGGTGGAGGGAGCCTCTAAAAAACCCAGTTTGGACCAATTCATGGTGGAGGGAGCCTCTAACCAGCCCAGTTTGGACCAATTAATGGTGGAGGGAGCCTCTAAACAGCCAAGTTTGGACCAATTCATGGTGGAGGGAGCCTCTAAAAACCCCAGTTTGGACCAATTCATGGTGGAGGGAGCCTCTAACCAGCCCAGTTTGGACCAATTAATGGTGGAGGGAGCCTCTAACCAGCCCAGTTTGGACCAATTAATGGTGGAGGGAGCCTCTAACCACCCCAGTTTGGACCAATTCATGGTGGAGGGAGCCTCTAAACAGCCAAGTTTGGACCAATTCATGGTGAAGGGAGCCTCTAAAAACCCGTTTGGACCAATTCATGGTGGAGGGAGCCTCTAACCAGCCCAGTTTGGGCAAATTCATGGTGGAGGGAGCCTCTAAACAGCCCAGTTTGGGCAAATTCATGGTGGAGGGAGCCTCTAACCAGCCCAGTTTGGACCAATTAATGGTGGAGGGAGCCTCTAACCAGCCCAGTTTGGACCAATTCATGGTGGAGGGAGCCTCTAAACAGCCAAGTTTTGGGAAATTCATGGTGGAGGGAGCCTCTAACCAGCCCAGTTTGGACCAATTCATGGTGGAGGGAGCCTCTAAAAAACCCAGTTTGGACCAATTCATGGTGGAGGGAGCCTCTAAACAGCCCAGTTTGGGCAAATTCATGGTGGAGGGAGCCTCTAACCAGCCCAGTTTGGGCAAATTCATGGTGGAGGGAGCCTCTAACCAGCCCAGTTTGGACCAATTAATGGTGGAGGGAGCCTCTAACCAGCCCAGTTTGGACCAATTAATGGTGGAGGGAGCCTCTAACCAGCCCAGTTTGGACCAATTCATGGTGGAGGGAGCCTCTAACCAGCCCAGTTTGGACCAATTAATGGTGGAGGGAGCCTCTAAACAGCCAAGTTTTGGGAAATTCATGGTGGAGGGAGCCTCTAACCAGCCCAGTTTGGACCAATTAATGGTGGAGGGAGCCTCTAACCAGCCCAGTTTGGACCAATTCATGGTGGAGGGAGCCTCTAAACAGCCCAGTTTGGGCAAATTCATGGTGGAAGGAGCCTCTAACCAGCAGAGTTGTGGGAAAGCAGGGTGGAGGGAGCCTCTAACCAGCAGAGTTGGTGGAAATCAGGGTGGAGGGAGCCTCTAACCAGCAGAGTTGGGGGAAATCATGTTGGAGGGAGCCTAGTATTAGCAGAATTGTGCAACGCTTATGGTGGATGAGTATGAGGATGCGGAGGAATTGGAGAGGTTGAGTACAGACATGGAGTTTCATGTTGGGGTGCTTTACACAGGTGGGCACAAAAATGACGGCTCTACCCAGTGGTGGTTCATTTTTATCAAAGTGAGCCGGTCGGCACTCTCAGCTGACAGACGGGTGCGCTTGTCAGTGATGATGCCACCGGCTGCACTGAACACCCTCTCAGATAGGACGCTGGCGGCAGGACAGGACAGCACCTCCAAGGCATATAGGGCAAGTTCAAGCCACAGGTCCAACTTCGACACCCAATACGTGTAGGGCGCAGAGGGGTCGGAGAGGACAGGGCTGTGGTCGGAAAGGTATTCCCGCAACATGCGCCTATACTTCTCACGCCTGGTGACACTAGGACCCTCCGTGGCGGCACTTTGGCGAGGGGGTGCCATCAAGGTGTCCCAGACCTTAGACAGTGTGCCCCTCGTTTGTGTGGACCGGTGAGAACTTGGTTGCCTACTGGAGGAACTGCCCTCCCTGCCGCCACTGTCACATGCTGGAAACATCTCCATCATATTCTGCACCAATTGCCTGTGGCAAGCATTGATGCGATTGGCCCTCCCCTCTACCGGAATAAAAGACGAGATGTTGTTTTTATACCGGGGGTCAAGGATAGCAAAGATCCAGTACTGGTTGTCCTCCATGATTTTGACAATACGCTTGTCGGTTGTAAAGCACCCCAACATGAACTCAGCCATGTCTGCCACAGTGTTAGTTGGCATGACTCCTCTGGCCCCACCGGAAAGTTCAATCTCCATTTCCTCCTCATCCTCCATGTCTACCCATCCGCGCTGCAACAATGGGACGATTCGAAGTTGCCCGGAAGCCTCCTGTATCACCATCACATCATCGGACAACTCTTCTTCCTCCTCCTCCTCCTCCTCCTCCTCCTCCATTAAACGCAGTGAAGCGGACAGATGTGTGGACCTACTCTCCAGCTGTGACGGATCGGATGCTATCCCTAACTCCTCTGTGTGATCTGAGTTATCCCTGATGTCAATCAGGGATTCTCTCAGAACACACAAGAGCGGGATTGTAAGGCTCACCATCGCATCCTCAGAGCTCACCCTCCTTGTGGACTCCTCAAAGACCCGTAGGATGTCACAAAGGTCTCTCATCCATGGCCACTCATGGATGTGAAACTGAGGCAGCTGACTTTGTGGCACCCTAGGGTTTTGTAGCTGGTATTCCATCAAAGGTCTCTGCTGCTCAACCACTCTATTCAACATCTGAAACGTTGAGTTCCAGCGTGTGGGGACGTCGCACAAAAGCCGGTGTTGTGGCACATGCAGGCGTTGCTGGAGAGATTTTAAGCTAGCAGCGGCTACTGTCGACTTGCGAAAGTGGGCGCACATGCGCCGCACTTTCACCAGTAGCTCTGGAACATTGGGGTAGCTCTTTAGGAAACGTTGCACCACTAGGTTGAAGACGTGGGCCAGGCATGGAACATGTTGGAGTCCGGCAAGCTCCAGAGCTGCTACCAGGTTCCGGCCGTTATCACAAACGACCATGCCTGGGCCCAGGTGCAGCGGCTCAAACCATATTGCCGTCTCATCGAGGAGGGCATCCCTCACCTCGGAGGCAGTGTGCTGTCTGTCCCCCAAGCTGATCAGCTTCAGCACAGCCTGCTGACGTCTACCAACGCCAGTGCTGCAACGTTTCCAACTCGTAGCTGGGGTCAATCTAACAGCGGAGGAGGAGGCGGTGGCGGAGGAGGAGGCGGTGGCGGAGGAGGAGGCGGTAGAGGAGGAGGAGGAGGGGGGTGTTCTTCTCGTGTCCCTGCCAGGAATGTTAGGCGGGGAGACGAGGTACACCGGGCCAGTTTGGGAAGCAGTCCCAGCCTCAACTACATTCACCCAGTGTGCCGTCAGTGAAATGTAGCGTCCCTGTCCGCATGCACTTGTCCACGCGTCGGTGGTCAAGTGGACCTTTGTGCAAAGCGCGGAACTAAGGGCCCGCCTGATGTTGAGTGACACGTGCTGGTGCAAGGCGGGGACGGCACACCGGGAGAAGTAGTGACGGCTAGGGACGGCATAGCGAGGTGCCGCAGTTGCCATCAGGTCCAGGAAGGCGGGAGTTTCAACAAGCCGGAACGCCAACATCTCCTGGGCCAGCAGTTTAGCGATGTTGGCGTTCAAGGCTTGCGCGTGTGGGTGGTTAGCAGTGTATTTCTGCCGCCGCTCCAATGTCTGAGAGATGGTGGGTTGTTGTAAAGAAACGCCTGATGGTGCCTTTGATGGTGCAGGAGAAGGAGATAAGACAGGACCAGGGGAGGATGAGGTAGAAGTCAACAAAGTGGCGGAGGCAGATGAAGTGGTGTCCTGGCTCGTCCTCTGGAGTGCATCGCCAGCACAGTCAGCAGTGGCAGTGGCAGAGGCAGAGGCAGAGGCAGTGGCAGTGGCGTGAACGGCAGGCGGCCTTTGTCCTGCCGTTGCTGCCTGCCACTGATTCCAGTGCTTGGATTCCAAATGACGGCGCATTGAAGTGGTGGACAGGTTGCTCTTCTCAGAGCCCCTAATCAATTTCGAGAGGCAAATTGTGCAGACAACACTATATCTGTCCTCGGCGCATTCCTTGAAAAAACTCCACACCTTCGAGAAACGTGCCCTCGAGGTGGGAGTTTTTCGGGGCTGGGTACGAACTGGAACATCTTGGGAGATTCCGGGTGTGGCCTGGCTTCGCCTAAGCTGCTGACCTCTGCCTCTGCCTCTAGCTACCCTTTTTGGTGCTGCACCTGCCTCAACATCCACACTACTTTCCCCGCTTGACATCCCCCCTGTCCAGGTCGGGTCAGTGTCCTCATCATCCACCACTTCCTCTTCCAACTCCTGTCTCATCTCCTCCTCCCGCACAATGCGCCAGTCAACTGGATGCCCTGACGGCAACTGCGTCACATCATCGTCGATGAGGGTGGGTTGCTGGTCATCCACCACCAAATCGAACGGAGATGGAGGAGACTCTAGTGTTTGAGCATCTGGACACAGATGCTCCTCTGTTAGGTTCGTGGAATCGTGACGTGGAGAGGCAGGTTGAGGGACAATGAAAGGAGCGGAGAACAGCTCTGGGGAGCAGGGACAGTTTGGGTTATTGTTCTGTAAAGCTTCGGAATTTTGGGAGGAAGGAAGACAAGACTGTTGGGTAATAGGAGGAGAGGAGGCAGAGTCTGACTGGCTGCTGGACAATGTGCTGTAAGCGTTCTCTGACAGCCATTGCAAGACCTGTTCCTGGTTCTCGGGCCTACTAAGGTTTGTACCCTGCAGTTTAGTTAATGTGGCAAGCAACCCTGGCACTGTGGAGTGGCACAATGCTTGCTGCCCCACAGGAGTAGGCACGGGACGCCCTGTGGCTTCACTGCTACCTTGCTCCCCAGAACCATTCCCCCGACCTCGCCCACGGCCTCGTCCACGTCCCTTTCCGGGAGCCTTGCGCATTTTGAATTCCTAGTTAGAAATTGGCACTGTATACCAGTAGTAAAAATTGTGGGTGCACGTAACCCCAATATATTCTTTGAATTCCCAGTCAGACACTGGCACTATATGGCAGTAGCAAGAAATGAGGGTATTTGTATTCCCAATATATTCTTTGAATTCCCAGTCAGACAATGGCACTGTATACCAGTAGTAAAAATTGTGGGTGCACGTAACCCCAATATATTCTTTGAATTCCCAGTCAGACACTGGCACTATATGGCAGTAGCAAGAAATGAGGGTATTTGTATTCCCAATATATTCTTTGAATTCCCAGTCAGACAATGGCACTGTATACCAGTAGTAAAAATTGTGGGTGCACGTAACCCCAATATATTCTTTGAATTCCCAGTCAGACACTGGCACTATATGGCAGTAGCAAGAAATGAGGGTATTTGTATTCCCAATATATTCTTTGAATTCCCAGTCAGACAATGGCACTGTATACCAGTAGTAAAAATTGTGGGTGCACGTAACCCCAATATATTCTTTGAATTCCCAGTCAGACACTGGCACTATATGGCAGTAGCAAGAAATGAGGGTATTTGTATTCCCAATATATTCTTTGAATTCCCAGTCAGACAATGGCACTGTATACCAGTAGTAAAAATTGTGGGTGCACGTAACCCCAATATATTCTTTGAATTCCCAGTCAGACACTGGCACTATATGGCAGTAGCAAGAAATGAGGGTATTTGTATTCCCAATATATTCTTTGAATTCCCAGTCAGACAATGGCACTGTATACCAGTAGTAAAAATTGTGGGTGCACGTAACCCCAATATATTCTTTGAATTCCCAGTCAGACACTGGCACTATATGGCAGTAGCAAGAAATGAGGGTATTTGTATTCCCAATATATTCTTTGAATTCCCAGTCAGACAATGGCACTGTATACCAGTAGTAAAAATTGTGGGTGCACGTAACCCCAATATATTCTTTGAATTCCCAGTCAGACACTGGCACTATATGGCAGTAGCAAGAAATGAGGGTATTTGTATTCCCAATATATTCTTTGAATTCCCAGTCAGACAATGGCACTGTATACCAGTAGTAAAAATTGTGGGTGCACGTAACCCCAATATATTCTTTGAATTCCCAGTCAGAAACTGGCACTATATGGCAGTAGCAAGAAATGAGGGTATTTGTATTCCCAATATATTCTTTGAATTCCCAGTCAGACAATGGCACTGTATACCAGTAGTAAAAATTGTGGGTGTATATAGCCCCAATTCTATTGCTAGGGGACTTGCAGGGTATTTCTGGGGTGAAGGTGGGGGGGCACACCGTTGGAACGGGTATCGGGGTATATATCGGGTATACGGGAATACACTGACAGTGTATTCCATTCAGGATCCTGGGAAAGCTGGGTTGCGGCGATTGAGCCCGTCAGTGCCACGTTACACTGACAAGCTTCTCCCTGGAATTTAGCTCTTATAAGAGCTGTTGGTTGTCTTCTCCTTCCTATCCTAGCCTGTCCCTGCCTACCCAGAATCTAAGCCCTAGCTAGCTGGACGGAAACCTCCGTCCTCGGTGAATTGCAAGCTCAGAATGACGCGAAGCTGGGCGTCGCTGTTCTTTTAAATTAGAGGTCACATGTATTCGGCAGCCAATGGGTTTTGCCTACTTTTTTCAACGTCACCGGTGTCGTAGTTCCTGTCCCACCTACCCTGCGCTGTTATTGGAGCAAAAAAGGCGCCAGGGAAGGTGGGAGGGGAATCGAGTAATGGCGCACTTTACCACGCGGTGTTCGATTCGATTCGAACATGCCGAACAGCCTAATATCCGATCGAACATGAGTTCGATAGAACACTGTTCGCTCATCTCTAGTAGTAATGATACAAGTTGTGGAAGTACTAGTACTAGAAGTAGTAGTAATAAATAGTAGTAGCGATAGTAGTTTTATTAGTCATGAAATAACTGTAGTAGTAGTAATACTAGCAGTAGTATTGATAGTAGTAGTAACAGTAATAGTAGTAGTTGTAGCAGGCACCTTAGAGTAGACCAAAGAACCAACTCCGACTCCTCTAATTTTCCACAGTCTGACTCCAACTCTTCTATTTTTCTATTTCTTGAAGCTAGAGGTGAAGTTAGTAACTTTTTTCCCGCTCCAACGCTCAATTTGGCTTGATGACTCCGACGCCTACTCCACAGCCCTACAAGGTGATGGAGCTCCCATCCATAACCTCAGTGACCTCTATGACTGTGATGTTGTCTGTAGAGGTCACCATGATGGTTTCATATAGTAGTTCTGCACTACGATCTACTACACGTCCCCACTCTAGATGTCCAACCATGGTGAGACCTTTCCCAGTCTTCCATATCTGTTCATAGACTTCCCGAGAGATGCCAAACTGAGCCAAGCCGAGTATCGGAGAGAACCAGAGACGCATTTGTGCTGAATGAACAGGAGGACTCTGGAGGATTTCATGCTGTCAGCAGAAGCAGCCGGGCGGTGGGATGAGAGGACTTTTTTTTTTTGCAGGATGCTTACAGTAAGGAGTCAACATGGGAAGAAGCGAGGAGGGTGTAGATAAAATGGAGGAGAGAGAGAATACGGAGAATGATGTCTGGCAGACAAGTGTGCGACAGGCCTGAGAGATAAGCCGGAATTAGAGATGCATTAGTACAGGCTTCAAAGGAAGAGGAGGGAAGAATCTGCGGGCATAGCCAAAACTGCCAACGCATTCTGATAAGAGGAAAATGAGATAGGATATGCTTAATGCAAGCAGGAAAATGACCACCTGATTGGAATTGCCGGGGACAGCCCATGGCGGCGCCGCGTCTTTTATCTGTGATGCCAACAGATGTGCCTAAGGGGGAAATATAAAACAACACACTGGGAAGACGGGCGAAGTGACTGCAAGAGAGGAGGGAAGACTCTGGCAGTAAAACGAGAAAATCTACTGTAGCAAGTGTCAGGAACGATGGTGGAACTGTACAGAGATGGCAACGAGTACCCAATGGGAGAAAGACGTCCCTCATCCTTTATGTTATACAACAGTCTTGGGTGGGACTGAGCCGATCTGGAGATTTCAGGATCGATTTTAAATTCCGATTTCCGATCATTTTCCAGCCGATCCCCATCGTGAAATTTGCTCGATCGCCGATCGGGATCCGATCTTTGCCGATCCCGATCGCTCAACCCTAGCCTTGGGCACTTTCCTTAAAGGGGTTCACTTTCTAATATTGATGGCCTAATGTTAGGATAGGTCAATGATATCAGATCTACGAAGATCCAAATCCCAAGACCCAGGCAGATCAGCTGCTGACCCTGAGGCTACTGCATGCAAATAGCAACTGTAGCCTAAGTTTGCTGGGATCAGCCTGAATTTTCAATAACAAACTCATCAAATGCAAGACAAGTCCTGGTCCAAAAATCAATGAGGGGTTACAGAACCCAAAGGGGTGGGATTTTACTAAATTCTGTCTGAAATGGAGGTCTAAGAGGTAGGACAACCTTATTTCCCATGTCACAAAGTTGGTAGGTTGGAAGGTGATCAGTGGCGTAACTAGGAAAGGCGGGGCCCCATGGCAAACTTTTGACTCCCCCCCCCCCCCATGACCGATGCCAAAGACCCCGACCGACCCCGCCCCCCCAGATTCCTGCATGCTCTATTATGCCCCATAGTGGCCCCTGCACACAGTATTATGACCCATAGTGGCCCCTGCACACAGTATTATCCCATAGTGGCCCCTGCACACAGTATTATGTCCCATAGTGGCCCCTGCACACAGTATTATGTCCCATAGAGGCCCCTGCACACAGTATTATGCCCCATAGTGGCCCCTGCACACAGTATTATGTCCCATAGTGGCCCCTGCACACAGTATTATCCCATAGTGGCCCCTGCACACAGTATTATGTCCCATAGTGGCCACTGTACACAGTATTATCCCCCATAGTGGCCCCTGCACACAGTATTATGCCCCATAGTGGCCCCTGCACACAGTATTATGCCCCATAGTGGCCCCTGCACACAGTATTATCCCCCATAGTGACCCCTGCACACAGTATTATGTCCCATAGTGGCCCCTGCACACAGTATTATCCCCCATAGTGGCCCCTACACACAGTATTATGCCCCATAGTGGCCCCTGCACACAGTATTATGTCCCATAGTGGCCCCTGCACACAGTATTATCCCCCATAGTGACCCCTGCACACAGTATTATGTCCCATAGTGGCCCCTGCACACAGTATTATCCCCCATAGTGGCCCCTGTACACAGTATTATGTCCCATAGTGTCCCCTGCACACAGTATTATGCCCCATAGTGGCCCCTGCACACAGTATTATGTCCCATAGTGGCCCCTGCACACAGTATTATGTCCCATAGTGGCCCCTGCACACAGTATTATGTCCCATAGTGACCCCTGCACACAGTATTATGTCCAATAGTGGCCACTGCACACAGTATTATCCCCCATAGTGGCCCCTGCACACAGTATTATGTCCCATAGTGGCCCCTGCACACAGTATTATCCCCCATAGTGGCCCTTGCACACGGTATTATCCCCCATAGTGGCCCCTGCACACAGTATTATCCCCCATAGTGGCCCCTGCACACAGTATTATGTCCCATAGTGGCCCCTGCACACAGTATTATCCCCCATAGTGGCCCCTGCACACGGTATTATCCCCCATAGTGGCCCCTGCACACAGTATTATCCCCCATAGTGGCCCCTGCACACAGTATTATGTCCCATAGTGGCCCCTGCACACGGTATTATCCCCCATAGTGGCCCCTGCACACAGTATTATGTCCCATAGTGGCCCCTGCACATAGTATTATGCCCCATAGTGGCCCCTGCACACAGTATTATGTCCCATAGTGGCCCCTGCACACAGTATTATGCCCCATAGTGGCCCCTGCACACACTATTATGCCCCATAGTGGCCCCTGCACACAGTATTATGTCCCATAGTGGCCCCTGCACACAGTATTATGTCCCATAGTGGCCCCTGCACACAGTATTATCCCCCATAGTGGCCCCTTCACACAGTATTATGCCCCATAGTGGCCCCTGCACACAGTATTATGGCCCACTGTGGACACCCATGAACAATTATTATACTCTGTGGTCTTTTCAGACCCCAGCGTATAATAATTGGAGTCCGAGAGGGGATACCAACATAAAAAACTCTGCTACTTACCTATCTCCCGCTCCACTGCACTCCTCGGTGGTGTCGGGCATCTTCAATTACGTCAGGGATGTAACATGGCCCGGGACGCAGGCCCCGGACATGTGACGTCAGGGACATCACACAAGTAGGCCTGAAGCCTGCCTGGAACTCGGAGAGGTAAGTAACACTGTTCATTATGTTCCTTTACCTTTCCGGATTGTCTGATCATTATTCCCGGGGGTCTGACAGGTGATGACGTAACCTAAGGATGAGTCAGCAATGTAAAAATACAGAATTAAAGCAAAAATCTGAAGCTTTCCAACTTGTGAAGAAAAACCCAAGAATGACTCTGTATAGGCTGGTGATGATAAAGAATTTATGGGTACAATGTTATAGCTGACCCCCATGGACGCCTCAGCCAGACCCCGACTAATGGACTTCCATGTTCCACGTTTACCCTGGCTGTAATCTGCGGCTCCGTCCCTCGATCCCTCCTGTCCTCACCATACATCCCCCCCCCCCATCCCCGCTCACTATTGGCAGATGTCTCCACGTCCTCATTGTATTTGTCTGTAAACACCGGAGAAGCTTCTTCTTTTTTAGGTTTTCTACAAAAACAACAAGAAAAATGGACTGTGAGATGGATAAACAAATCTGCCAGTCTGCGGGCAGCCCGGATGTGCGACGTATGCTGAGGACTTGTCATTTGCTCGATGAAGGATGTTTTTATCTCACCTGAGAATCTATTTAAGGCTCCCGTATATATAGCGTATACTTTCTTATGATATGAGCTGAGCTGCAATACTATGCACAGCCACTATACAATGTGTGGCGCTGTACTTGGTAAGTGGTGGAGAAGCCTCAGCACTTACAATACCCGCACATTGTTGCACACACAGCTCTCTCCTGATATTCGTGTTATTATTAGGGAAGGTGCTAGACTTTTCCAGAACCTCTGGGGTGGCAGCTGGTGTCACCATTTGGTTTGCAGTCAGGTCAGACCTTCCTGTTTGTTTAGCAGCAGCCATGCTGTCACGTTTGCTGTGTATTATAACCCGACCAACAGCTGCAGCAGAAGGCACAAGTAATAAACTCTAATGTCTGTGTCAGAGGCCGCGGCGATGTCTCCGGGTTACCAATGTCATTGGCATTCTCTGAGACAACAACCAGTTCTATATATAGGTGATAGAGACATACAGAACCTAGATACAGTGATTGCACCATATAAATGTGTAATAGTGATAAGGTGGGTATAGGTAGCATTGTAATATGTGGTGCAGCAGATGTGTCAATAGGTGCAATAGTCTGCAAAACAGATACAATAGGTGCAACAGTCTGCAAAACAAATACAATAGGTGCAATAGTCTACAAAACAGATACAATAGGTGCAATAGTGTGCAAAACAGATACAATAGGTGCAATAGTCTGCAAAACAGATACAATAGGTGCAATAGTCTGCAAAACAGATACAATAGGTGCAGTAGTTTGCAAAACAGATACAATAGGTGCAATAGTGTGCAAAACAGATACAATAGGTGCAATAGTATGCAAAACAGATGCAAAAGGTGCAATAGTATGCAAAACAAATACAATAGGTGCAATAGTGTGCAAAACAGATACAATAGGTGCAACAGTATAAAACAGATTCAGTAAGTGCAAACGTATGCAAAATAAATACAATAGGTGCAATAGTCTGCATAGCAGATACAAAAGGTGCAATAGCATGCAAAACAAATACAATAGGTGCGACACTAGGCAAAACAGATACAATAAGTGCAATAGTCTGCAAAACAGATACAATAGGTGCAACAGAGTGCAAAACAGATGCAATAGGTGCAATAGTGTGCAAAACAGATATAATAGGTGCAGTAGTATGCAAAATAGATACAATAAGTGCAATACCATGCAAAACAGATACAATAGGTGCAATAGTATGCAAAACAGATACAATAGGTGCAATAGTGTGCAAAACAAATACAATAGGTGCAATAGTATGCAAAACAAATACAATAGGTGCAATACTATGCAAAACAAATGCAATAAATGCAATAGTCTGCAAAACAAATACAATAGGTGCAATAGTCTGCAAAACAGATACAATAGGTGCAATAGTCTGAAAAACAAATACAGTAGGTGCAATAGTCTGCAAAACAGATACAATAGGTGCAACAGTATAAAACAGATTCAATAGGTGCAAACGTATGCAAAACAAATACAATAGGTGCAATACTAGGCAAAACAGATGCAATAGGTGCAATAGTGTGCAAAACAAATACAATAGGTGCAACAGAGTGCAAAACAGATGCAATAGGTGCAATAGTGTGCAAAACAGATATAATAGGTGCAGTAGTATGCAAAATAGATACAATAGGTGCAATACCATGCAAAACAGATACAATAGGTGCAATAGTATGCAAAACAGATACAATAGGTGCAATAGTGTGCAAAACAAATACAATAGGTGCAATAGTATGCAAAACAAATACAATAGGTGCAATACTATGCAAAACAAATGCAATAAATGCAATAGTCTGCAAAACAAATGCAATAGGTGCAATAGTCTGCAAAACAGATACAATAGGTGCAATAGTCTGAAAAACAAATACAGTAGGTGCAATAGTCTGCAAAACAGATACAATAGGTGCAACAGTATAAAACAGATTCAATAGGTGCAAACGTATGCAAAACAAATACAATAGGTGCAATACTAGGCAAAACAGATGCAATAGGTGCAATAGTGTGCAAAACAAATACAATAGGTGCAATAGTCTGCAAAATAGATACAATAGGTGCAATAGTATGCAAAACAAATACAATAGGTGCAATAGTATGCAAAACAGATGCAATAGGTGCAATAGTGTGCAAAACAGATATAATAGGTGCAGTAGTATGCAAAATAGATACAATAGGTGCAATACCATGCAAAACAGATACAATAGGTGCAATAGTATGCAAAACAGATACAATAGGTGCAATAGTGTGCAAAACAAATACAATAGGTGCAATAGTATGCAAAACAAATACAATAGGTGCAATAGTATGCAAAACAAATGCAATAAATGCAATAGTCTGCAAAACAAATACAATAGGTGCAATAGTCTGCAAAACAGATACAATAGGTGCAATAGTCTGAAAAACAAATACAGTAGGTGCAATAGTATGCAAAACAGATACAATAGGTGCAACAGTATAAAACAGATTCAATAGGTGCAAACGTATGCAAAACAAATACAATAGGTGCAATACTAGGCAAAACAGATGCAATAGGTGCAATAGTGTGCAAAACAAATACAATAGGTGCAATAGTCTGCAAAACAGATACAATAGGTGCAATAGTATGCAAAACAGATACAATAGGTGCAATAGCCTGCAAAACAGATACAATAGGTGCAATAGTCTGCAAAACAGATACAATAGGTGCAATAGTATGCAAAACAGATACAATAGGTGCAATAGCCTGCAAAACAGATACAATAGGTGCAATAGCCTGCAAAACAGATACAATAGGTGCAATAGTATGCAAAACAGATACAATAGGTGCAATAGCCTGCAAAACAGATACAATAGGTGCAATAGTCTGCAAAACAGATACAATAGGTGCAATAGCCTGCAAAACAGATACAATAGGTGCAATAGTCTGCAAAACAGATACAATAGGTGCAGTAGTCTGAAAAACAGATACAATAGGTGCAATAGTGTGCAAAACAGATACAATAGGTGCAATAGTATGCAAAACAGATGCAATAGGTGCAAGAGTGTACAAAACAGACACAATAGGTGCAGTAGTCTGCAAAATAGATACAATAGGTGCAATACCATGCATAACAGATACAATAGGTGCAATAGTCTGCAAAACAGATACAATATGTGCAATAGTCTGCAAAACAGATACAATAGGTGCAATAGTATAAAACAGATTCAATAGGTGCAAAAGTATGCAAAAAAAAATACAATAGGTGCAATAGGTGCAATAGTCTGCACAGCAGATACAAAAGGTGCAATACCATGCAAAACAAATACAATAGGTGCAATACTAGACAAAACAGATACAATAAGTGCAATAGTCTGCAAAACAGATACAATAGGTGCAACAGAGTGCAAAACAGATGCAATAGGTGCAATAGTATGCAAAACAGATGTAATAGGTGCAATAGTATGCAAAACAAATACAATAGGTGCAATACTATGCAAAACGAATTAAATAATTGCAATAGTCTGCAAAACAAATACAATAGGTGCAATAGTCTGCAAAACAGATACAATAGGTGCAACAGTATAAAACAGATTCAGTAAGTGCAAACGTATGCAAAATAAATACAATAGGTGCAATAGTCTGCATAGCAGATACAAAAGGTGCAATAGCATGCAAAACAAATACAATAGGTGCGATACTAGGCAAAACAGATACAATAAGTGCAATAGTCTGCAAAACAGATACAATAGGTGCAACAGAGTGCAAAACAGATACAATAGGTGCAATACTAGGCAAAACAGATGCAATAGGTGCAATAGTATGCAAAACAGATGCAATAGGTGCAATAGTGTGCAAAACAGATATAATAGGTGCAGTAGTATGCAAAATAGATACAATAGGTGCAATACCATGCAAAACAGATACAATAGGTGCAATAGTGTGCAAAACAAATACAATAGGTGCAATAGTATGCAAAACAAATACAATAGGTGCAATAGTATGCAAAACAAATACAATAGGTGCAATACTATGCAAAACAAATGCAATAAATGCAATAGTCTGCAAAACAAATACAATAGGTGCAATAGTCTGCAGAACAGATACAATAGGTGCAATAGTCTGAAAAACAAATACAGTAGGTGCAATAGTATGCAAAACAGATACAATATGTGCAATAGTATGCAAAACAGATACAATAGGTGCAATAGTCTGCAAAACAGATACAATAGGTGCAATAGAGTGCAAAACAGATACAATAGGTGCAATAGAGTGCAAAACAGATACAACAGGTGCAATGCTAGGCAAAACAGATACAATAGGTGCAAAAGTATGCAAAACAGTTAAAAATGGTGCAATCGTATACAAAACAGATACAATAGGTGCAATAGTATACAAAAGGTGCAATAGTCTGCAAAACAGATACAATTGGTGCAATAGAGTGTAAAACAGATACAACAGGTGTAGTAAAAAAAAAAACAAAAAAAAAAACCAGATGCCACATATGAGCTAACAATTTATCCACCCAAAGATGGTGCATATTATTTTTTTAACAGCCTTGTAACATTTGTACAGACATTTCAAGTAACATTTACTCAAACTAAGGCTTCATTCACATCTGCGTTGGAGTCTCTGTAATAAACTCCGTCGCAGATTCCGCCAAAAATCGGTGGAGAGAAAATTCCTTTTCAGTATAAAATTGGCAGAAACCCACCAGGCACCCAACTTTATAGTCTATGGGGTTTGCGGGTGTCCAAGGATCATCGATGTTTTAGCGGCCAGGCTCTCCATCGCTCGGGGCCCACAGCGGATTTGAATGACGGAGAACACTTGGCAAGTGTGAACCTAGCCTTAAGCAGGGACGTCTCAGTGACCCCCCAGGGGGCTGTATACAAGGCTCCTTACACCAAATGTCTGTCTGTCCCATCACAAGCTTCTTGTAAGACTCGATACATCTCTATGTCAAACATGGACATCTATTGCACCTGAGATACCAAGAATGAGTTCCAGGACAAGTTCTCCGCTCGTGTATGAGGACTACGTCCAGGTCAGGGTCGGTATTACACTGTATCATTATTTTAATTGGGCAAAGTCATTTCTGAGTGTCCTGGAAGACGGAGAATCTACGAGTCCATTAACCCAACTATAGGCTAATTGGTTCGGAGAGACCTAAGTGAAGGGAAACATAGTGACTAAGATCGATGACGCTCAAGACTGTCACTCAATCTTATCTTATATCATTATCTTATTTATCTCCTGCCTAAGCACCTTCCTAGTACTCGCAACCGTTTGCTGCCATTTTTTATGACCTTTTGTGCCAGAAAATAGAACAAAATAGAACAATTATAGATTTGTACACTGGGAATAGATATATATTTTGTAATCTTTGCACTTCCTTCCTTACAGTCCATGTATAGACCCAAGCCGAGGATTCTTAAAGAGGTTGTCCAATATTTTCTAGTTGTCCCTGGTGCTCCTGTGTCCTCCTGGGGCAGTCTATTTCTGCAACTGGTGGCCTCAGTCTATGGCCCAACATTGCTGAAAAGTTGTTTTTTTTGTTGAAGATTTTGCTGCAGTTCTTATACTTCTCCCTTGTATCCAATCCAATCCTGGTGTAAGGGTATTGCTAGTTGTGCAATTGCCTAGTGCTGCTGCAGTAACAATGGAAGAAGGGAAAGACAGAGACAATGAGCCCTAAACTCAATGTAGCCCCTGTCCCTACCTAATTGCGACAACTGTCCTAGTGACAGGGACAACTTGGAGACAGTCCCTTCACAGAACAAGGCAAGACAAAACAACACAGAAGAGGAGTTAACAAAAAAAGTTACTTTTTTGCAATGTAATGACAACAGTGCACTGCCCAAGGTGCGTATTTTGGAGACCCCTGCAGAGGCGGCGCTGTAGTCTTCGAGCTTGAGTCGAGTCGGCGCCATCTCTGCATAGTAATAAGGTCGGGTGCAGCAGTCCGCCACGTCTTTACCACGCAGAACTTAATTACTTTCAATGATAACATGTATTTACGACATTTATTTCGTAACTTTCCATACGACAATTTAATAGACGGCGCATTTCTTTCTTTATTGACTCGTATTGTCGGATTCCTTCTGACGATAATTGATGGAACAGAAGATGGTCGTGTTGTTTTCCTGACCTCCTTAATAACAGGGAGAGAGTGGAGTAGACAAGTGCGCCGTAAGGAGGAAGGGGGCTGGCAAAAATCGCAGCCAGGCACTTAGTGACAACTTGTCCATCCGATTGTCTGTAATTAATAGCAATATGTAGATGATGCTGTTACATTTCCCGAGAGTCCAGCTGCACAGGCGCTACAGCGAGCGAAAAAAAAAACGAAAACCAAGATGCTAATTATGTTTTCTGCATATTAACGACTTTGCTTACACCCATCGAGAACAGAGGCAGGCAAGTTTTGTGCTTTTTTTCTGTTCTGTACACTCTCAGGAATACACAATACATCGGTTCTCTGATTCCCCCAACGTACGTCAGATGTATGCCTCTCCAAGCCTGAATCCCGATCCTGCCCCCCCCTACTCGCGTCCCCAATATCGTATAGGATAATGAACGTCTAAGAAACAAATGCATAACGATACATTCTTTAAAGTTCTGAATGTTTCAAATCAATATTTAAATTTGTAGTAGAATTTTATAAATTATTTAAAACGGAAGCGCCAACTTGATTCTTGATGATTTCCGACTCGACGCGTTTCGGGCTGGCAATGGAACAGTCGCGCTCTTCTTCAATAATAAGATATTGAACAGATGATCCAGCCTATGTCTTTTTCTTTTCTCTTCTGCCAAAAACTGCTCCTTGGTGAGTTGAATTTGAGCTTTTCTATTGCAGCATCCTCAAATAAAAAAAAATCGTCTCAACTTGAGCCTCACAAGGTTGGCGAAACTTCACTCGAGCTTCTTGCGATATTGTTTTTTTTCTGCTATTGTTGGTGTAAACACCGACGGAACAAAAGAGGCTCCAATGACTTTGCTCGCAGTTAACTATGTTTGACAAACAACTTTCTAATAGAGTTATTGCCGCTCCCCCTCCACGAAAAGGGCTGCGGAGCTGGAACAATGCGGCAGGGTCTGCACGGGAGCGAACGTATCCTCCAGCCAGGCGTGCGCCGGTAATGAGGCAACCTGAGCCCCGCCGCGATACAAAGGGCAGCAAAAGGGAAGCCATTCATTTAGAAGTAACAATTTTCTTGCTATCAGACTACATTTATGGTATTTACCTTGTTTGTAGAATTTCTAATGCCTAGAAATTGCCGGTAACGGAAGACTAACTCGCGCTGACATTTTATCTAAGTGGTGGGATGAGAGGCCATTCCGATGGTGATGCAGGTGAATCCTTCTTACTGTCTGGTATACGGTATATCTCCTGCTGGAGAAAACCCATTTGCAAAGATAGTGGTAGGAAATTGTGAGGCTATAAATAACGCGTGCTCTCGAGGACCCGACGCGCCCATACGTTATGCGGACAGCCTATTAATTTTAGTAGGAACCCTGCCCTAGGTTGTGACACTGTGGGGAAATTAAAGGGGTTTCCTGGGACTATGATATTGATGATTATTGGAGTCCAACATCTTCTTGGACTCAGAACGTTTTGCCGGTAGTGCGCCATACATTGTAGTATGTAACTCAATATCATTCGCCTAAATTGGACAGAGCTGATGTCCGACCATGTACAGAGGGGTAACGTTAAGATCCTGGGCCTCAATGCAAAATATGTAATGGGACCTACCATGTGCAAACTATAATAATGGTGTCTTCTATGGTGGAAAGGCTTTTGGGTCCCATCAGGGTCAATGACCTCTACACCTTCTATAATGACCCCCATGGCCATGTGAGCAATCTATCAGTCTATCTTCTGTCTTCCCTCCCCCCCACATGTTCTACTTCTACTCATTTTCATACTTTGGTTTATCATTCTTTATTTCCCTCTATCCCCCATTTAAATATGGCTCCTTTCCTCAAGCTATGTACAGCGCATGCGCCATAGTCGCCATGTTGCGATGTAATATCACGCTACCGCCGCCTCACTATCGTTAGCAAGGACACCTTTACCAACAATTATCCTAAAACACATGTATATCAATTACGTTTAGCATTTAGATTAAGTAAATTTCATCCTATTTCTTTTGTCTCCAAGCCAGTCATTGGTATTCAATACTAGACGTGAATGATCCTCGGAATCCAATAGATTGTGGAACACAAAGATGGGGTTAACCAAATTTGGCAAATACACTGGGTGGTGTTAGTGTCCTTGGGTTTGGGCCATTCTGCTCACGTTGGGAATGTCAATGTGCTTCGACATTCCCCAATGAAGTGAATCGAGCCTTGGTGGTGTCACCGGGAAGAACCAAAGAAGCCAGAAAGAGGATCGGACCCCACAATGGAACCCAGAAGAGGGAAGTCGAGTATGAGTGTTTATTATTTTTCCCCTGGATCTCTGTTTATGATTTATGGATGGCAACCCCCCCAACATTTCGGGCTCTGTGCAACCTGAAATATTTGGAAAATTTGTAACGAACCCAACTCGTTACGAACTGATTCGCTCAGCTCTACGGTCAACCCCGATGCCCATTGACTATTCTCATATCTAAAAACCTCCAAAAGGAAGTGAAAGAATAAATCAGAAATAGGAATTCAGAAAAACTTGTCCAATCTAAAGGTTTTGCCAAGAAAGCCAGCTAATTTTAGAGAGAAAACTTGTAACAAGCAGAAAACTGGATCAACGATTATTAACAAAGTATCCGGCAGTCAAGAACAATGACACCTTATTGGACCTCGGTGAAACAAGGATGAAAGATCCCACAACTCCTGAGATGTAATGATGTGTCTAGCGCTGAAATTAGAATTGTCTACAGCGTTGTCTGCCTCTCTTTATGGACGCGAAAGTTGGACACTAAAGAAAAGTATCGATGCTTTAGAACATTGGAACACTATGGTTGGCTAGGAAACAAGCGAGAATGAAAGAGGACGGCTTAATTTAGAAATAGCTTAACAGGCCCATTTTATTGAGAAAACAAGAAAACAACTACTGGCCGAATGGATAGAAAGACTAACGCCATGATGGCTATTGAGATGTCTGAAGACTTTAACAGACGATATGACATTCTTGGTGTACATATCAAGGATCCACTATGATCCAAGTGTCTACTACTTACATGATACTGGTGCGTGGTCCTGGTGTCAAATCTCCTCAGATCCAATGCTGGTGACCGTACTTTGGATTGGCCATCAGTATAAGAGACCACTTAGGGGCCAGAAACTCCTTTGAGGGCACATGGCATTGGAGAAGCCAGCAGAAGGCTCCAGAGCATGTTGGTAAAGACTGGATGCCAGTGGCCCAGGAGAGGTGTGGAAGGGTTAGTCTCAGTATTTTCCTTTGAGCCTCCGTTTATTATACTCCGGGATGCCGAAACGTCCAAGAAAATCTTTTGAATATTTGCACCACCCATCAGTCAAGGTCCACCCATCACATCTCAATAATGTACTGAGAATAAACACCAGCCTTCCCCTATGTGGCGGAGTCATTGCTGGGCCCCCAGGTCTTAGGGCTCACCCATGCCCCCCTTTTAGTCACTTCACTTTGAAGGTTATATGGTACACTAGATTTCGGGAATTAGGAGGAACAAAGGGCATTGTCCTGACAGCCTTGTCACTCTCCTGGCATCAGTTGTGTTTGCTGATCCGACAAGGACATTGATGTCAGCCGAGACTCCACATCAGTAAATACGAACTAATTTCCTCCCCAAACACTAATTAACAAAGACTGAATGTCCAGCGAGGCTGGAAACACTTTACCAATAATCATTGATCTAAAGTAAATGTATCAATTACCTGTCATATCGCCACATCCCTTCCTCCACCTGCCGCCACTTCCTCCCTTCTAATCACTTTGGAAAGTGACAGCTTAATTTCTAGTGATTGATGACGGCACTAGAGATGAGCGAACACTAAAATGTTCGAGGTTCGAAATTCGATTCGAACAGCCGCTCAATGTTCGTGTGTTCGAACGGGTTTCGAACCCCATTATAGTCTATGGGGAACAGATACTCGTTAAGGGGGAAACCCAAATCCGTGTCTGGAGGGTCACCAAGTCCACTATGACACCCCAGGAAATGATGCCAACACCTCTGGAATGACACTGGGACAGCAGGGGAAGCATGTCTGGGGGCATCTAACACACCAAAGACCCTCTATTACCCCAACATCACAGCCTAACAACTACACACTTTACACACTCAATACCACCTCTCTGACAGTAGGAAAACACCTTGAAACATGTGTATTTGGCACTTGCAGTGAGGAGAGCTTGTCACCAGCAGTGAATTTGGCCCTTGTAGTAAGTTGAGGTTGGCACCAACATTTGTTTTGAAAATCAGGGTGGATTGAGCCTCTAACCAGCAGAGTTTGGGCAAATTCATGGTGGAGGGAGCCTCTAAAAACCCCAGTTTGGACCAATTCATGGTGGAGGGAGCCTCTAACCAGCCCAGTTTGGGCAAATTCATGGTGGAGGGAGCCTCTAACCAGCCCAGTTTGGACCAATTAATGGTGGAGGGAGCCTCTAACCAGCCCAGTTTGGACCAATTAATGGTGGAGGGAGCCTCTAACCACCCCAGTTTGGACCAATTCATGGTGGAGGGAGCCTCTAACCAGCCCAGTTTGGACCAATTCATGGTGGAGGGAGCCTCTAAAAAACCCAGTTTGGACCAATTCATGGTGGAGGGAGCCTCTAAACAGCCCAGTTTGGGCAAATTCATGGTGGAGGGAGCCTCTAAAAAACCCAGTTTGGACCAATTCATGGTGGAGGGAGCCTCTAACCAGCCCAGTTTGGACCAATTAATGGTGGAGGGAGCCTCTAAACAGCCAAGTTTGGACCAATTCATGGTGGAGGGAGCCTCTAAAAAACCCAGTTTGGACCAATTCATGGTGGAGGGAGCCTCTAAACAGCCCAGTTTGGGCAAATTCATGGTGGAGGGAGCCTCTAAAAAACCCAGTTTGGACCAATTCATGGTGGAGGGAGCCTCTAACCAGCCCAGTTTGGACCAATTAATGGTGGAGGGAGCCTCTAAACAGCCAAGTTTGGACCAATTCATGGTGGAGGGAGCCTCTAAAAACCCCAGTTTGGACCAATTCATGGTGGAGGGAGCCTCTAACCAGCCCAGTTTGGACCAATTAATGGTGGAGGGAGCCTCTAACCACCCCAGTTTGGACCAATTCATGGTGGAGGGAGCCTCTAAAAACCCCAGTTTGGACCAATTCATGGTGGAGGGAGCCTCTAACCAGCCCAGTTTGGGCAAATTCATGGTGGAGGGAGCCTCTAAACAGCCCAGTTTGGGCAAATTCATGGTGGAGGGAGCCTCTAACCAGCCCAGTTTGGACCAATTAATGGTGGAGGGAGCCTCTAACCAGCCCAGTTTGGACCAATTAATGGTGGAGGGAGCCTCTAACCACCCCAGTTTGGACCAATTCATGGTGGAGGGAGCCTCTAAAAACCCCAGTTTGGACCAATTCATGGTGGAGGGAGCCTCTAAAAACCCCAGTTTGGACCAATTCATGGTGGAGGGAGCCTCTAACCAGCCCAGTTTGGGCAAATTCATGGTGGAGGGAGCCTCTAAACAGCCCAGTTTGGGCAAATTCATGGTGGAGGGAGCCTCTAACCAGCCCAGTTTGGACCAATTAATGGTGGAGGGAGCCTCTAACCAGCCCAGTTTGGACCAATTAATGGTGGAGGGAGCCTCTAACCACCCCAGTTTGGACCAATTCATGGTGGAGGGAGCCTCTAACCAGCCCAGTTTGGGCAAATTCATGGTGGAGGGAGCCTCTAAACAGCCCAGTTTGGGCAAATTCATGGTGGAGGGAGCCTCTAACCAGCCCAGTTTGGACCAATTAATGGTGGAGGGAGCCTCTAACCAGCCCAGTTTGGACCAATTAATGGTGGAGGGAGCCTCTAACCAGCCCAGTTTGGACCAATTAATGGTGGAGGGAGCCTCTAACCACCCCAGTTTGGACCAATTCATGGTGGAGGGAGCCTCTAACCAGCCCAGTTTGGGCAAATTCATGGTGGAGGGAGCCTCTAACCAGCCCAGTTTGGACCAATTAATGGTGGAGGGAGCCTCTAACCAGCCCAGTTTGGACCAATTAATGGTGGAGGGAGCCTCTAACCACCCCAGTTTGGACCAATTCATGGTGGAGGGAGCCTCTAACCAGCCCAGTTTGGACCAATTCATGGTGGAGGGAGCCTCTAAAAAACCCAGTTTGGACCAATTCATGGTGGAGGGAGCCTCTAAACAGCCCAGTTTGGGCAAATTCATGGTGGAGGGAGCCTCTAAAAAACCCAGTTTGGACCAATTCATGGTGGAGGGAGCCTCTAACCAGCCCAGTTTGGACCAATTAATGGTGGAGGGAGCCTCTAAACAGCCAAGTTTGGACCAATTCATGGTGGAGGGAGCCTCTAAAAACCCCAGTTTGGACCAATTCATGGTGGAGGGAGCCTCTAACCAGCCCAGTTTGGACCAATTAATGGTGGAGGGAGCCTCTAACCAGCCCAGTTTGGACCAATTAATGGTGGAGGGAGCCTCTAACCACCCCAGTTTGGACCAATTCATGGTGGAGGGAGCCTCTAAACAGCCCAGTTTGGGCAAATTCATGGTGGAGGGAGCCTCTAAAAAACCCAGTTTGGACCAATTCATGGTGGAGGGAGCCTCTAACCAGCCCAGTTTGGACCAATTAATGGTGGAGGGAGCCTCTAACCAGCCCAGTTTGGACCAATTAATGGTGGAGGGAGCCTCTAACCACCCCAGTTTGGACCAATTCATGGTGGAGGGAGCCTCTAAACAGCCAAGTTTGGACCAATTCATGGTGAAGGGAGCCTCTAAAAACCCGTTTGGACCAATTCATGGTGGAGGGAGCCTCTAACCAGCCCAGTTTGGGCAAATTCATGGTGGAGGGAGCCTCTAAACAGCCCAGTTTGGGCAAATTCATGGTGGAGGGAGCCTCTAACCAGCCCAGTTTGGACCAATTAATGGTGGAGGGAGCCTCTAACCAGCCCAGTTTGGACCAATTCATGGTGGAGGGAGCCTCTAAACAGCCAAGTTTTGGGAAATTCATGGTGGAGGGAGCCTCTAACCAGCCCAGTTTGGACCAATTCATGGTGGAGGGAGCCTCTAAAAAACCCAGTTTGGACCAATTCATGGTGGAGGGAGCCTCTAAACAGCCCAGTTTGGGCAAATTCATGGTGGAGGGAGCCTCTAACCAGCCCAGTTTGGGCAAATTCATGGTGGAGGGAGCCTCTAACCAGCCCAGTTTGGACCAATTAATGGTGGAGGGAGCCTCTAACCAGCCCAGTTTGGACCAATTAATGGTGGAGGGAGCCTCTAACCAGCCCAGTTTGGACCAATTAATGGTGGAGGGAGCCTCTAACCACCCCAGTTTGGACCAATTCATGGTGGAGGGAGCCTCTAACCAGCCCAGTTTGGGCAAATTCATGGTGGAGGGAGCCTCTAACCAGCCCAGTTTGGACCAATTAATGGTGGAGGGAGCCTCTAACCAGCCCAGTTTGGACCAATTAATGGTGGAGGGAGCCTCTAACCACCCCAGTTTGGACCAATTCATGGTGGAGGGAGCCTCTAAACAGCCAAGTTTGGACCAATTCATGGTGAAGGGAGCCTCTAAAAACCCGTTTGGACCAATTCATGGTGGAGGGAGCCTCTAACCAGCCCAGTTTGGGCAAATTCATGGTGGAGGGAGCCTCTAAACAGCCCAGTTTGGGCAAATTCATGGTGGAGGGAGCCTCTAACCAGCCCAGTTTGGACCAATTAATGGTGGAGGGAGCCTCTAACCAGCCCAGTTTGGACCAATTAATGGTGGAGGGAGCCTCTAAACAGCCAAGTTTTGGGAAATTCATGGTGGAGGGAGCCTCTAACCAGCCCAGTTTGGACCAATTAATGGTGGAGGGAGCCTCTAACCAGCCCAGTTTGGACCAATTCATGGTGGAGGGAGCCTCTAAACAGCCCAGTTTGGGCAAATTCATGGTGGAAGGAGCCTCTAACCAGCAGAGTTGTGGGAAAGCAGGGTGGAGGGAGCCTCTAACCAGCAGAGTTGGTGGAAATCAGGGTGGAGGGAGCCTCTAACCAGCAGAGTTGGGGGAAATCATGTTGGAGGGAGCCTAGTATTAGCAGAATTGTGCAACGCTTATGGTGGATGAGTATGAGGATGCGGAGGAATTGGAGAGGTTGAGTACAGACATGGAGTTTCATGTTGGGGTGCTTTACACAGGTGGGCACAAAAATGACGGCTCTACCCAGTGGTGTTCATTTTTATCAAAGTGAGCCGGTCGGCACTCTCAGCTGACAGACGGGTGCGCTTGTCAGTGATGATGCCACCGGCTGCACTGAACACCCTCTCAGATAGGACGCTGGCGGCAGGACAGGACAGCACCTCCAAGGCATATAGGGCAAGTTCAAGCCACAGGTCCAACTTCGACACCCAATACGTGTAGGGCGCAGAGGGGTCGGAGAGGACAGGGCTGTGGTCGGAAAGGTATTCCCGCAACATGCGCCTATACTTCTCACGCCTGGTGACACTAGGACCCTCCGTGGCGGCACTTTGGCGAGGGGGTGCCATCAAGGTGTCCCAGACCTTAGACAGTGTGCCCCTCGTTTGTGTGGACCGGTGAGAACTTGGTTGCCTACTGGAGGAACTGCCCTCCCTGCCGCCACTGTCACATGCTGGAAACATCTCCATCATATTCTGCACCAATTGCCTGTGGCAAGCATTGATGCGATTGGCCCTCCCCTCTACCGGAATAAAAGACGAGATGTTGTTTTTATACCGGGGGTCAAGGATAGCAAAGATCCAGTACTGGTTGTCCTCCATGATTTTGACAATACGCTTGTCGGTTGTAAAGCACCCCAACATGAACTCAGCCATGTCTGCCACAGTGTTAGTTGGCATGACTCCTCTGGCCCCACCGGAAAGTTCAATCTCCATTTCCTCCTCATCCTCCATGTCTACCCATCCGCGCTGCAACAATGGGACGATTCGAAGTTGCCCGGAAGCCTCCTGTATCACCATCACATCATCGGACAACTCTTCTTCCTCCTCCTCCTCCTCCTCCTCCTCCTCCATTAAACGCAGTGAAGCGGACAGATGTGTGGACCTACTCTCCAGCTGTGACGGATCGGATGCTATCCCTGACTCCTCTGTGTGATCTGAGTTATCCCTGATGTCAATCAGGGATTCTCTCAGAACACACAAGAGCGGGATTGTAAGGCTCACCATCGCATCCTCAGAGCTCACCCTCCTTGTGGACTCCTCAAAGACCCGTAGGATGTCACAAAGGTCTCTCATCCATGGCCACTCATGGATGTGAAACTGAGGCAGCTGACTTTGTGGCACCCTAGGGTTTTGTAGCTGGTATTCCATCAAAGGTCTCTGCTGCTCAACCACTCTATTCAACATCTGAAACGTTGAGTTCCAGCGTGTGGGGACGTCGCACAAAAGCCGGTGTTGTGGCACATGCAGGCGTTGCTGGAGAGATTTTAAGCTAGCAGCGGCTACTGTCGACTTGCGAAAGTGGGCGCACATGCGCCGCACTTTCACCAGTAGCTCTGGAACATTGGGGTAGCTCTTTAGGAAACGTTGCACCACTAGGTTGAAGACGTGGGCCAGGCATGGAACATGTTGGAGTCCGGCAAGCTCCAGAGCTGCTACCAGGTTCCGGCCGTTATCACAAACGACCATGCCTGGGCCCAGGTGCAGCGGCTCAAACCATATTGCCGTCTCATCGAGGAGGGCATCCCTCACCTCGGAGGCAGTGTGCTGTCTGTCCCCCAAGCTGATCAGCTTCAGCACAGCCTGCTGACGTCTACCAACGCCAGTGCTGCAACGTTTCCAACTCGTAGCTGGGGTCAATCTAACAGCGGAGGAGGAGGCGGTGGCGGAGGAGGAGGCGGTGGCGGAGGAGGAGGCGGTAGAGGAGGAGGAGGAGGGGGGTGTTCTTCTCGTGTCCCTGCCAGGAATGTTAGGCGGGGAGACGAGGTACACCGGGCCAGTTTGGGAAGCAGTCCCAGCCTCAACTACATTCACCCAGTGTGCCGTCAGTGAAATGTAGCGTCCCTGTCCGCATGCACTTGTCCACGCGTCGGTGGTCAAGTGGACCTTTGTGCAAAGCGCGGAACTAAGGGCCCGCCTGATGTTGAGTGACACGTGCTGGTGCAAGGCGGGGACGGCACACCGGGAGAAGTAGTGACGGCTAGGGACGGCATAGCGAGGTGCCGCAGTTGCCATCAGGTCCAGGAAGGCGGGAGTTTCAACAAGCCGGAACGCCAACATCTCCTGGGCCAGCAGTTTAGCGATGTTGGCGTTCAAGGCTTGCGCGTGTGGGTGGTTAGCAGTGTATTTCTGCCGCCGCTCCAATGTCTGAGAGATGGTGGGTTGTTGTAAAGAAACGCCTGATGGTGCCTTTGATGGTGCAGGAGAAGGAGATAAGACAGGACCAGGGGAGGATGAGGTAGAAGTCAACAAAGTGGCGGAGGCAGATGAAGTGGTGTCCTGGCTCGTCCTCTGGAGTGCATCGCCAGCACAGTCAGCAGTGGCAGTGGCAGAGGCAGAGGCAGAGGCAGTGGCAGTGGCGTGAACGGCAGGCGGCCTTTGTCCTGCCGTTGCTGCCTGCCACTGATTCCAGTGCTTGGATTCCAAATGACGGCGCATTGAAGTGGTGGACAGGTTGCTCTTCTCAGAGCCCCTAATCAATTTCGAGAGGCAAATTGTGCAGACAACACTATATCTGTCCTCGGCGCATTCCTTGAAAAAACTCCACACCTTCGAGAAACGTGCCCTCGAGGTGGGAGTTTTTCGGGGCTGGGTACGAACTGGAACATCTTGGGAGATTCCGGGTGTGGCCTGGCTTCGCCTAAGCTGCTGACCTCTGCCTCTGCCTCTAGCTACCCTTTTTGGTGCTGCACCTGCCTCAACATCCACACTACTTTCCCCGCTTGACATCCCCCCTGTCCAGGTCGGGTCAGTGTCCTCATCATCCACCACTTCCTCTTCCAACTCCTGTCTCATCTCCTCCTCCCGCACAATGCGCCAGTCAACTGGATGCCCTGACGGCAACTGCGTCACATCATCGTCGATGAGGGTGGGTTGCTGGTCATCCACCACCAAATCGAACGGAGATGGAGGAGACTCTAGTGTTTGAGCATCTGGACACAGATGCTCCTCTGTTAGGTTCGTGGAATCGTGACGTGGAGAGGCAGGTTGAGGGACAATGAAAGGAGCGGAGAACAGCTCTGGGGAGCAGGGACAGTTTGGGTTATTGTTCTGTAAAGCTTCGGAATTTTGGGAGGAAGGAAGACAAGACTGTTGGGTAATAGGAGGAGAGGAGGCAGAGTCTGACTGGCTGCTGGACAATGTGCTGTAAGCGTTCTCTGACAGCCATTGCAAGACCTGTTCCTGGTTCTCGGGCCTACTAAGGTTTGTACCCTGCAGTTTAGTTAATGTGGCAAGCAACCCTGGCACTGTGGAGTGGCGCAATGCTTGCTGCCCCACAGGAGTAGGCACGGGACGCCCTGTGGCTTCACTGCTACCTTGCTCCCCAGAACCATTCCCCCGACCTCGCCCACGGCCTCGTCCACGTCCCTTTCCGGGAGCCTTGCGCATTTTGAATTCCTAGTTAGAAATTGGCACTGTATACCAGTAGTAAAAATTGTGGGTGCACGTAACCCCAATATATTCTTTGAATTCCCAGTCAGACACTGGCACTATATGGCAGTAGCAAGAAATGAGGGTATTTGTATTCCCAATATACTCTTTGAATTCCCAGTCAGACAATGGCACTGTATACCAGTAGTAAAAATTGTGGGTGCACGTAACCCCAATATATTCTTTGAATTCCCAGTCAGACACTGGCACTATATGGCAGTAGCAAGAAATGAGGGTATTTGTATTCCCAATATATTCTTTGAATTCCCAGTCAGACAATGGCACTGTATACCAGTAGTAAAAATTGTGGGTGCACGTAACCCCAATATATTCTTTGAATTCCCAGTCAGACACTGGCACTATATGGCAGTAGCAAGAAATGAGGGTATTTGTATTCCCAATATATTCTTTGAATTCCCAGTCAGACAATGGCACTGTATACCAGTAGTAAAAATTGTGGGTGCACGTAACCCCAATATATTCTTTGAATTCCCAGTCAGACACTGGCACTATATGGCAGTAGCAAGAAATGAGGGTATTTGTATTCCCAATATATTCTTTGAATTCCCAGTCAGACAATGGCACTGTATACCAGTAGTAAAAATTGTGGGTGCACGTAACCCCAATATATTCTTTGAATTCCCAGTCAGACACTGGCACTATATGGCAGTAGCAAGAAATGAGGGTATTTGTATTCCCAATATATTCTTTGAATTCCCAGTCAGACAATGGCACTGTATACCAGTAGTAAAAATTGTGGGTGCACGTAACCCCAATATATTCTTTGAATTCCCAGTCAGACACTGGCACTATATGGCAGTAGCAAGAAATGAGGGTATTTGTATTCCCAATATATTCTTTGAATTCCCAGTCAGACAATGGCACTGTATACCAGTAGTAAAAATTGTGGGTGCACGTAACCCCAATATATTCTTTGAATTCCCAGTCAGACACTGGCACTATATGGCAGTAGCAAGAAATGAGGGTATTTGTATTCCCAATATATTCTTTGAATTCCCAGTCAGACAATGGCACTGTATACCAGTAGTAAAAATTGTGGGTGCACGTAACCCCAATATATTCTTTGAATTCCCAGTCAGACACTGGCACTATATGGCAGTAGCAAGAAATGAGGGTATTTGTATTCCCAATATATTCTTTGAATTCCCAGTCAGACAATGGCACTGTATACCAGTAGTAAAAATTGTGGGTGCACGTAACCCCAATATATTCTTTGAATTCCCAGTCAGACACTGGCACTATATGGCAGTAGCAAGAAATGAGGGTATTTGTATTCCCAATATATTCTTTGAATTCCCAGTCAGACAATGGCACTGTATACCAGTAGTAAAAATTGTGGGTGCACGTAACCCCAATATATTCTTTGAATTCCCAGTCAGACACTGGCACTATATGGCAGTAGCAAGAAATGAGGGTATTTGTATTCCCAATATATTCTTTGAATTCCCAGTCAGACAATGGCACTGTATACCAGTAGTAAAAATTGTGGGTGCACGTAACCCCAATATATTCTTTGAATTCCCAGTCAGACACTGGCACTATATGGCAGTAGCAAGAAATGAGGGTATTTGTATTCCCAATATATTCTTTGAATTCCCAGTCAGACAATGGCACTGTATACCAGTAGTAAAAATTGTGGGTGCACGTAACCCCAATATATTCTTTGAATTACCAGTCAGACACTGGCACTATATGGCAGTAGCAAGAAATGAGGGTATTTGTATTCCCAATATATTCTTTGAATTCCCAGTCAGACAATGGCACTGTATACCAGTAGTAAAAATTGTGGGTGCACGTAACCCCAATATATTCTTTGAATTCCCAGTCAGACACTGGCACTATATGGCAGTAGCAAGAAATGAGGGTATTTGTATTCCCAATATATTCTTTGAATTCCCAGTCAGACAATGGCACTGTATACCAGTAGTAAAAATTGTGGGTGCACGTAACCCCAATATATTCTTTGAATTCCCAGTCAGACACTGGCACTATATGGCAGTAGCAAGAAATGAGGGTATTTGTATTCCCAATATATTCTTTGAATTCCCAGTCAGACAATGGCACTGTATACCAGTAGTAAAAATTGTGGGTGCACGTAACCCCAATATATTCTTTGAATTCCCAGTCAGACACTGGCACTATATGGCAGTAGCAAGAAATGAGGGTATTTGTATTCCCAATATATTCTTTGAATTCCCAGTCAGACAATGGCACTGTATACCAGTAGTAAAAATTGTGGGTGCACGTAACCCCAATATATTCTTTGAATTCCCAGTCAGACACTGGCACTATATGGCAGTAGCAAGAAATGAGGGTATTTGTATTCCCAATATATTCTTTGAATTCCCAGTCAGACAATGGCACTGTATACCAGTAGTAAAAATTGTGGGTGCACGTAACCCCAATATATTCTTTGAATTCCCAGTCAGACACTGGCACTATATGGCAGTAGCAAGAAATGAGGGTATTTGTATTCCCAATATATTCTTTGAATTCCCAGTCAGACAATGGCACTGTATACCAGTAGTAAAAATTGTGGGTGCACGTAACCCCAATATATTCTTTGAATTCCCAGTCAGACACTGGCACTATATGGCAGTAGCAAGAAATGAGGGTATTTGTATTCCCAATATATTCTTTGAATTCCCAGTCAGACAATGGCACTGTATACCAGTAGTAAAAATTGTGGGTGCACGTAACCCCAATATATTCTTTGAATTCCCAGTCAGACACTGGCACTATATGGCAGTAGCAAGAAATGAGGGTATTTGTATTCCCAATATATTCTTTGAATTCCCAGTCAGACAATGGCACTGTATACCAGTAGTAAAAATTGTGGGTGCACGTAACCCCAATATATTCTTTGAATTCCCAGTCAGACACTGGCACTATATGGCAGTAGCAAGAAATGAGGGTATTTGTATTCCCAATATATTCTTTGAATTCCCAGTCAGACAATGGCACTGTATACCAGTAGTAAAAATTGTGGGTGCACGTAACCCCAATATATTCTTTGAATTCCCAGTCAGACACTGGCACTATATGGCAGTAGCAAGAAATGAGGGTATTTGTATTCCCAATATATTCTTTGAATTCCCAGTCAGACAATGGCACTGTATACCAGTAGTAAAAATTGTGGGTGCACGTAACCCCAATATATTCTTTGAATTCCCAGTCAGACACTGGCACTATATGGCAGTAGCAAGAAATGAGGGTATTTGTATTCCCAATATATTCTTTGAATTCCCAGTCAGACAATGGCACTGTATACCAGTAGTAAAAATTGTGGGTGCACGTAACCCCAATATATTCTTTGAATTCCCAGTCAGACACTGGCACTATATGGCAGTAGCAAGAAATGAGGGTATTTGTATTCCCAATATATTCTTTGAATTCCCAGTCAGACAATGGCACTGTATACCAGTAGTAAAAATTGTGGGTGCACGTAACCCCAATATATTCTTTGAATTCCCAGTCAGACACTGGCACTATATGGCAGTAGCAAGAAATGAGGGTATTTGTATTCCCAATATATTCTTTGAATTCCCAGTCAGACAATGGCACTGTATACCAGTAGTAAAAATTGTGGGTGCACGTAACCCCAATATATTCTTTGAATTCCCAGTCAGACACTGGCACTATATGGCAGTAGCAAGAAATGAGGGTATTTGTATTCCCAATATATTCTTTGAATTCCCAGTCAGACAATGGCACTGTATACCAGTAGTAAAAATTGTGGGTGCACGTAACCCCAATATATTCTTTGAATTCCCAGTCAGACACTGGCACTATATGGCAGTAGCAAGAAATGAGGGTATTTGTATTCCCAATATATTCTTTGAATTCCCAGTCAGACAATGGCACTGTATACCAGTAGTAAAAATTGTGGGTGTATATAGCCCCAATTCTATTGCTAGGGGACTTGCAGGGTATTTCTGGGGTGAAGGTGGGGGGGCACACCGTTGGAACGGGTATCGGGGTATATATCGGGTATACGGGAATACACTGACAGTGTATTCCATTCAGGATCCTGGGAAAGCTGGGTTGCGGCGATTGAGCCCGTCAGTGCCACGTTACACTGACAAGCTTCTCCCTGGAATTTAGCTCTTACAAGAGCTGTTGGTTGTCTTCTCCTTCCTATCCTAGCCTGTCCCTGCCTACCCAGAATCTAAGCCCTAGCTAGCTGGACGGAAACCTCCGTCCTCGGTGAATTGCAAGCTCAGAATGACGCGAAGCTGGGCGTCGCTGTTCTTTTAAATTAGAGGTCACATGTTTTCGGCAGCCAATGGGTTTTGCCTACTTTTTTCAACGTCACCGGTGTCGTAGTTCCTGTCCCACCTACCCTGCGCTGTTATTGGAGCAAAAAAGGCGCCAGGGAAGGTGGGAGGGGAATCGAGTAATGGCGCACTTTACCACGCGGTGTTCGATTCGATTCGAACATGCCGAACAGCCTAATATCCGATCGAACATGAGTTCGATAGAACACTGTTCGCTCATCTCTAGACGGCACCAGACAACGAAAACGGCCCTTGTGCTGCCAACCAGGGAGCGGTCAGGTCTCCTCGCAATGTCCCTTTTACTGGTACAGGTTGAAAGGATAATGAAGTGATTAAAAAAAGCGCAAGAAACAAAAACAAACAACAAGGTAAGAAATCCAAGAAATCCACGCGACTTCTTACATGGCCAGGAGAGGAACCAAAGCAAGGTCGTGATGTAGAATCTTGGTGCAGAAAGGAAGTCGTTACTAATAATTTGCTACTTTCAATGACCGAGAATAACCAGATCTCAACCGACCAATCATAGCTGTATTCTGCATTCAGATGCCATTGGCTGGTGTAGATCATGTGATCGGGTTACACTCACTAAAAGTAAGTAATTGACCATTTGTTCCCAGTTTTTGCAAAATAATCCAAAATGAATTCTTAAAATTTTTCAAAACAATGGAATTTAAAATTTTGTGGAAATTCATGATGAATTAAAGGGATCCTATCATTAAAACTCAATTTTTTTCTGCCTACCATGTAGGAATAGCCTTCAGAAAGGCTACTCTTCTCCTACCTTTAGATGTTTTCTCCGTGCCAACGTTCAGTATAAATCCCAGTTTTCGTTGGTATGCAAATGAGTTGTTTTGCAGAACTGGGGGCGGTCCGCAGCACTCAAACAGCACTGGGGGCGTCCCCAATGCTGCGAGAGAACTCTTTAGCGCCGCCTCCATCTTCTTCAGGAATGGGTCTTCTTCATATCTTCTTCTGACGGTGGCTTCAGACTTCTAGACCTCGGGCATCCGATTGCGCATGCCAGTGCCTTACTGTATAAGTAGCCGTTTATATTGTGGCTGGTGGGCAGTCGGCTTTTTCCTGAGCCGAGGCCTAGAAGTTTGAAGCCACTTCCAAAAGAAGACACAAAGAAGACCCGTTCCTGAAGAAGATGGAGGCGGCGCTGGAGAGTTCTCTCGCAGCATTGGGGATGCCCTCAGTACTGTTTGAATGCTGGGGACCGCCCCCAGTGCTGTGAAAGAACTCATTTGCATACAGACAAAACCAGATTACTTATTTGCATATTCTTCTCCACGATGGCAAAACACATGACTTGGGGCGCCTTATGTCAATCTTTATTTTTATGATCTTTAGGCTAAGGCCTCATATGTCAGACAGCAGCAAAAAAATAAAAAAATAAAATTGCAATGTTTTTGGAACTCATAGTGTATCCATATTCCCGCGATGTGTGCGTGGGATTTGCTCGAATCCTACCACTTTGCAGGGACTGTAAAACTGAACTTTTTTCTGCATTGTTTATGAAGGCCCCTGTGGCTAGGATTGAGTGATCAGGATCGGGAAAGATCGGATCCCGATCGGCGATCGAGCAAATTTCATGATCGGGATCGGCTGGAAAATGATCGAAAATTGGATTTTGAAATCTCAAGATCGGCTCAACCCTACAGTATATATAATATACAACTAGGGTTGAGCGATCGGGATCCAAAAAGATCGGATCCCGATCGGCGGTTGAGCAAATTTCACGATCGCGATTGTTTGGAAAATGATCGGAAATCAGTTTTTAAAATCGATCCTGAAATCTCAAGATTGGCTCAACCCTAGCAGTGGCCATCCTTGAGACTCCAGAGAATCCCCAGATTCTTACAGGGGGCCGCGCAGAATATAAGTGTCACATTTTTGACCACAATCTTTTGTCATTGGGAAACCACATTTCCTCCTATTCAGGGAATTTTTGGATTAATAAAATGTATATTTTGGTTCCATTTTTTCCCTTTAAACTCTTTCAAAGCAGATATTCTTCCTGAACTTAAAGAAGCAAGAAAAGAGTCTCACTGTGAATTCTAATTTGCATATCATTACCCAGAGTTTTGGAATTCAGTGGAAGCGCTGAACGCTCTGTGATTTATCAGGAATGCAGCTGAGACTTATGAATGCGCATATAAGTGTTTCCAGCATTATTATAAACTACATGAAAATGTTGCAGTTAAAAGTAGTTTATTTTTAATAGTGATGGTAGTGTAAAGCGAAGGGCGCCCCCCGCCCCCCATTTATAATCCCAAAACATGCATTTACGTTGCAAAAACATTTCTCGCTCCCTTGTGTTTATTGTGCTGTGATGTTGAAGAAGAAAAATTTCTGTTGATAACCCATAAGAAGAATTCACTCAAGTGCTATCATGGCGCCCGGGGATATCCGGCACCACATGTTTTTTTTTGCTCTTAGCAACGTGATATGTTTGCTTCTATTAGTATACATTTAATAAAACAGATGGAGGCTGAGGTCCCGCGTTGTGGCAGATTTTGGTGCGGTTTTTGAAAAGAAAGGGATGACGTGAAGGAAGTTCTTAGATGTTTCCCTTCTGCTAAAATCACTCTTGACTTTGGCTCCAAAAACCGCAACAAAAATTCTGCATTTCTGCAGAATTTTGTTCTTTTCTAGAACTAGTGACCCATTTCTCTGAATATCTACTTTTCACTATATGAATTTGGCCCATTCTCCCTATGCCCATTATTGCAATATGAATAACTGGAGAACTTGCCGTGAAAAAAGCAACCCAACCTCTAACCTATCCTGGTTCCAATGATAGATATAATTTGTCAAAAAGATCTCCAGACTATTTAACCTCCATCCCCCAGATAACTCTGAGTATTTTGTAGCTCCCCGGGTCTCTTGATGTCACTACCATGTGTCCAATTTGTTATCTATGGAATTTCTTTACTTCCTGTGATGTTCCAAAAAACCCTGTGGAAATGTATCAAGTTTTTCCCCGCAGCATTTTTTCAAATAAGTTCCACAGAATTTCCCACAGTGGGTCCTCACACAGTATTATATGCTCCACAGTGGCCCCCACCCAGTATTATATGCTCCACACTGGCTCCCACCCAATATTATATGCTCCACAGTGGCCCCCACCCAATATTATATGCTCCACAGTGGCCCCCACCCAATATTATATGCTCCACAGTGGCCCCCACCCAGTATTATATGCTCCACAGTGGCACACACCCAATATTATATGCTCCACAGTGGCCCTCACCCAGTATTATATGGTCCAGAGTGCCCACCACCCAGTATTATATGCTCCATAGTGGCCCCACCCAGTATTATATGCTCCACAGTGGTCCCTACCCAGTAATATATGCTCCACAGTGGCCCCCACCCAGTATTATATGCTCCACAGTGACTCCCACCCAGCATTATATGCTCCACAGTGACCCCCCCCCCCCACACCCAGAATTATATGCTCCACAGTGGTTACTTCCAGTATTATATGCTCCACAGTGGTTACTTCCAGTATTATATGCTCCACAGTGGCACACACCCAATATTATATGCTCCACAGTGGCCCTCACCCAGTATTATATGGTCCAGAGTGCCCACCACCCAGTATTATATGCTCCATAGTGGCCCCACCCAGTATTATATGCTCCACAGTGGTCCCTACCCAGTAATATATGCTCCACAGTGGCCCCCACCCAGTATTATATGCTCCACAGTGACTCCCACCCAGCATTATATGCTCCACAGTGACCCCCCCCCCCACATCCAGAATTATATGCTCCACAGTGGTTACTTCCAGTATTATATGCTCCACAGTGGTTACTTCCAGTATTATATGCTCCACAGTGGTGCCCACCCAGTATTATATGCTCCACAGTGGCCCCCACCCAATATTATATGCTCCATAGTGGCCCTCACCCAGTATTATATGCTCCACAGTGGCCCCCACCCAGTATTATATGCTCCACAGTGGCCCCCACCCAGTATTATATGCTCCACAGTGACCCCCACCCAGTATTATATGATCCACAGGGGGCCCCCCACCCAGTATTATACGCTCCGCAGTGGCCCCCACCCATTACTATATGCTCCCAACAGCCCCTCTGCTTCGGTACTATTAGGAAACCTCAGAGTATAATAATCGTAGGCCCAAGGAAGGTGATTAAAAATAATAAAAATGATACTCACCTTCCCTCAGCTTTCCTGGGCCTCCTCGCTCTGCCTGTCTTCATGGCCTTCAGCCCTCTTCAGAAGTCACTGCTGAGGCCTGTGGTTGGGTCATTACGCTCCATGTGACCGCTGGGGCCTCATCACAGGCCTCAGCCACATGACGGAAGAGTGGCGGAGTGGACTCTGAGCCCAGGAGAGGTGAGAATAACTATTCATAATTTTAAGTCACCTCCCCTGAGCCGGCAGCAATACGCCAGGACCCCCCTTCCAATACCAGTATGTATAGCCATCAGGCAATCCCCAATCACTATCCTATCTCATAAATGCATAATACAATGTTTCCCTGTGTATAAGCCTTATCTGATAAATCTAGCACACAGAGTAAAACTTTAAAAAAGTTGCAGAATTAGAAGAAGTTTAATAAATTCCCCCCCATTTAAAAAAATTATCCCAATGTTTTTGATAGATGTGCTAAAAAAATCCATCCTCCAAAAAAACATTTCTGCAGCAGAGAAGGTGTCGCTCCCCTACCAAGCAGTTAATCAGTTAATTCAATGTTAATTAATGAAATCCTAACACCTTGGGAGAGCGGTGACCCTCCAGGACGGTGTCGGGGACCGCGTCGGAGAGAATATGATAATAAGCTCATTCACTCTCTCATTACCCCATTGCAAATTTCGTCACACGGCGAAGAAGAAGAAGAAAAAAAAATTAATAAATAAAATGAAACCTTGCGCATAATGACGATGACATTATCATGGCCCAGGGGATGAGGGAAGTGTTGATTGAAAATCAAGACAGTCGTTGAAGGTCCCCGGTGGAAAGTAGAATATACGTGGATTTTCAAAGAACCAAAAAAAAAAACAAGGGATGTGTTTGCTTTGAAGATGATTACGTTTGTTCAAGGGACTTAATTAAAGCGGAGGATTGTTTGGTAAATGTGTATTTTTGGAGAGGATGGAACGGAATTGATTTTGCAACGTTCCGCTTTCGTTCGTAGAAGGGAAGTTATCGTTAAGAAGGACATGAATAAATACATAAGATAAAAAAAAACCCACAAGAGCGCGGAAATTCCCCAGGTCTGACTCGTGAGGGCTTCTTAGGGTCTGATCTTACTGAAATCCAGGCTTGTCCTAATTCACCAGTTTAATCAAAGCTCATCTTAGCTTCGCCCCTCCAAGATAACCTCTCGCAAGATTGGATTCTCTTTTCCTTATGCTCGGTGTTTTTCAATTGACCGCCAAATACGTCTCGGTATAAACAAAGGATCTACGGCGTGTCGAGGTCTGAGATGTCTCGCCGTAGCTTTAGCTGTCTATAGAATTATCTATCCCTGTAACCTTGTATCGAATAATGAGCAAAATTGCTTTTTCAGGGTGAAAGGGTTAATTTTTATTTTTATTTATCCCCTCTGTATATATGTAAAATTTTTAATACAACAGGTCTGAAAACCCCAATGACATACACCCTGAGCATTTGGTGTTTTGTTTACTCGTGCGGTTGGCAGTAAGCCACCTGTACAGTTCATACTCTATTGTTTAGTTAGTGCTCGGACGAGCAGGATTTTTTAAAATTAAAACCTCAATGACTTATGTTATAGGATAGGTGTTCTCACCCTGAGCATTTGGTGTTTTGTTTACTGTTTTTGTTTACTCGTGCGGTTGGCAGTAAGCCACCTGTACAGTTCGTACTCTATTGTTTAGTTAGTGCTCAGACGAGCAGGATTTTTTTAAATTAAAACCCCAATGACTTACTTTATAAGATAGGTGTTTTGTTTACCATTTTTGTTTACTCGTGAGGTTGGCAGTAAGCCACCTGTACAGTTCGTACTCTATTGTTTAGTTAGTGCTCGGACGAGCAGGATTTTTTTAAATTAAAACCCCAATGACTTACTTTATAAGATAGTTGTTTTGTTTACCATTTTTGTTTACTCGTGAGGTTGGCAGTAAGCCACCTGTACAGTTCGTACTTTATTGTTTAGTTAGTGCTCGGACGAGCAGGATTTTTTTAAATTAAAACCCCAATGACTTACGTTATAAGATAGGTGTTTTGTTTACTGTTTTTATTTACTCATGTGGTTGGCAGTAAGCCACCTGTACAGTTCGTACTCTATTGTTTAGTTAGTGCTCGGACGAGCAGAATTTTTTTATATTAAAACCCCAATGAATTACATTATAAGATAGGTGTTTTTCTTACTGTTTTTGTTTACTCGTGTGGTTGGCAGTAAGCCACCTGTACAGTTCGTACTCTATTGTTTAGTTAGTGCTCAGACGAGCAGGATTTATTTATTTTTTTGCCTGAACTTAAGGCTGTATTTTATTTTGCTCGTTTTGTACCTGATGTCAAGGTTTATTAAAAGGTGGTTACCCGCAAAAACCAGCCGACCCCATCAACTATAATGGGATCCACCAGATTTCCGTTCAGTTTCTGCAAGTAAAAATGCAGAGAGAAAAGTCCTACTTGCATTTTTTAAACAAATTCAAGGATGGAAACCCCAAAAGTAGAACAGGCGCAGCCTTATCCAAATCTGTTCAGTTATTCCAACGATATAAGCCCTTATTATACCAACCAAGTGGGCGGTAACACTGCACTGACATACAACACACAGAGCCCGAGCCCCTAGAGATTGGCTCGTAGATCCTAATTTGTATCAATGCTAAAAGGGCTTATATCTTTGGAGTAGCTGAACAGACATATTCAATTCCCCAATTAACAAACTCTAAATTCCTAGAGCAGATCCCTATTCAGGACACTCCACACATACCAGAGCAGCAAATAAGAGTGTCTCTCCCACTGCAGCTGGGGTCTTTATGTTCCTGTGTTTAACCCTTGTAGTTCTCCTTGACGTTGATGATCTCCTGGTTACTGATTTGGTTATATCCACACCCTCCTGGATTTTGCCATAGCTTGGACTTTGTACTCACTCTAGTTACATTTTGGCAGTCTCGTACTCTCACGGTTTGACCTCACCTTGTTTATAACCCCCTCAGCCTCTCATAGGGTGGTGGTTGGGTTCTCTCTCTCTGGAGGTGCTCTTATTTTCCAATACCTAGTTTTGACTTTTGACTAGGGTTGAGCGATCAGGATCAGGAAAGATCAGATCTCGATCAGCGATCGAGAAGATTTCACGATCGCGATCGGCTGGAAAATGATTGAAAATTGAATTTTAGAAATGATAATGAAATCTCAAGATCAGCTCAACCCTACCTATGACTTAGGGTTGAGCGATCGGGATCAGGAAAGATCGGATCCCGATGGGCGATTGAGCAAATTTCACAATCGGGATCGGCTGGAAAATGATCGAAAATCGGATTTTGAACTCTCAAGATCAGCTCAACCCTACTGTCTATATAATATACAATTAGGGTTGAGCGATCAATCAGGAAAGATCGAATCCCAATCAGCAATCGAGCAAATTTCATGATCGTGATCGGCTGGAAAATGATCGAAAATCGGATTGTAAAAACGATCCTGAAATCTCAAGATCGGCTCAACCCTAGTTTTGGGTGACATGGGTGACCTTCAGTGGGCTGCCATTACCAAGTCAAAGCCACTAATGGTGGCTTATTGCATTTAGGGTTGAGCCATCAGGATCGGGAAAGATCGGATCCCGATCGGCGATCGAGCAAATTTCATGATCGGGATCGAAAATCAGATTTTAAAAATCTCAAGATCGGTTCAACCCTAGTCTTGAGCATCAAAGTCCAAGCTCTGGTGAAAACATTGGGGGTGTCTTAGACGGTATTGGTATCGGTATCTGTTTACTTGCCGATGGCAGACCTTACGTGTTCCCTGAATCCTATCGGGAATTGCTTAACTAACAACACAGAGCGATTCCATAACACCAAACCGGCCATTGCCAGAATAGGAAAGGTAAAATGTAACTGTATTGTAGCCAATGTAGCCTTGCGAGTTGCGACCATCATTTGTCCAGGAATTATATGCTTTGAAACAATTTTAGCAAATGAGACTTAATTTTTTTTTAACCCGAATGAATAATTCAACTAAATCCTATTTCGTGAACCTTTATCTCAACAGCCATTTTCTAGCGAATAAATTAAAGGAATAGGCCTATGTTAATTAATATAAAAACGTCTCGTGTCTAATAGCAATTAAAAAGGAGTAATGAGCTGGATGTTGTAAATTTCAGAGCGCTTCAATCACCCGCCTTAAAAAAAAAAAAAAAAAAAAAATCATCATCTTTGAGAATATTGTGTCTTTATTAGCGGGAAAGAAAGATGTCAAATGAAAGAGAGGAAGAAACAGAAGAATACATGAAAGGAACCTGCGGAGTACCGAGGGGGGAATAATTCGGGTGGTCTTACAAGTGCGATGAGAACAAACAAGTCAGGAAAAAAAAAAAAGGAAAACAGAAAATGAGCCCGAGAAATTCAACATCAAAGGTACGACTTATTCCGATACTGTCAGAGGAGAGTTTCACATCACAGACGCCGCGCAAGAACATGATTTAACCCCGCCGGTCTCGCCAATGGCTACATCCACACGGTGCATGATTTCAGTGAGGAGATAGAAACGTGTCTGGATGAGCTCAATGATTAAAAGATTCTTCTGCCTTTATAATGGGGAACAGATACAATGAAGGATAAAGCCCCACGTGGCGGAAACGCAGATTTTTTGGGAGTCAAAGTCAGGAGTGGTTTCTAGGAAGAAGCTTCCCAGATATTCTTCATTCCTGTTGTAGACATTCTTGGCAAAAAAGTATCGATTTTGCATCGTGGGGGCTTGTCCTGGGTTACAACAAAAGCATATACAGTATATGTTTTCCCTAAAAATCTGCACCACATTTCCCCATGGGCTGGGTTAGCTTTGACCATGACATCACAAACCATGATGACCCAAGATGGACCCCATCATCGTGAAGTCAATGAGATGGGTCAGACATAGGGTTAAGCTGATCTTTTTAAAATGCAATTTCCAATCATTTTCCAACCGATCCCAATTCCGATCCTGATGCAAGTCAATGGGATTTTTTAATGATCGAAAATCAGATTGTAAAAACGATCTTATTCACTATGCAGTGTGGAGTCCAAAAATTGAAGGCTTCGATTTTTGGACTCCACGCTGTGTAGTGAGTAAAAAATCCGCCGGCTACTTAGTCCCCCTTGCTGTCTGGTTACCTGCACAGAACTGCTGCCACATCCCGGAGCTCCAGGCCATTGTTCTCTGTCCTCTCCTCTCTCATTAAGACAGAGAGCGTCGTGCACGCCCCCACCTCCCTAGGGTAGTGTTACTGATGCTGGGAGTTGGCGGGGCTTGTTGTGACTGAGGAGAGTGTGGGCATGTACAGAGCGGGGAGACGTGATTGCCCCTTGCCTCCCTAGGGTAGTGTTACTGATGCTGGGAGTTGGCAGGGCTTGTTGTGACTGAGGAGAGTGTGGGCATGTACAGAGCAGGGAGACGTGATTGCCCCTTGCCTCCCTAGGGTAGTGTTACTGATGCTGGGAGTTGGCGGGGCTTGTTGTGACTGAGGAGAGTGTGGGCATGTACAGAGCAGGGAGACGTGATTGCCCCCTGCCTCCCTAGGGTAGTGTTACTGATGCTGGGAGTAGGCGGGGCTTGTTGTGGCTTAGGAGAGTGTGGGCATGTACAGGGTGGGGAGACGTGATTGCCCCCTGCCTCCCTAGGGTAGTGTTACTGATGCTGGGAGTAGGCGGGGCTTGTTGTGGCTTAGGAGAGTGTGGGCGTGTACAGGGCAGGGAGACGTGATTGCCCCCTGCCTCCCTAGGGTAGTGTTACTGATGCTGGGAGTTGGCGGGGCTTGTTGTGACTGAGGAGAGTGTGGGCATGTACAGAGCAGGGAGACGTGATTGGCCCCTGCCTCCCTAGGCTAGTGTCACTGATGCTGGGAGTAGGCGGGGCTTGTTGTGGCTTAGGAGAGTGTGGGCGTGTACAAGGCGGGGAGACATGATTGCCCCTTGCCTCCCTAGGGTAGTGTTACTGATGCTGGGAGTTGGCGGGGCTTGTTGTGACTGAGGAAAGTGTGGGCATGTACAGAGCAGGGAGACGTGATTGCCCCCGCCTCCCTAGGCTAGTGTCACTGATGCTGGGAGTAGGCGGGGCTTGTTGTGGCTTAGGAGAGTGTGGGCGTGTACAGGGTGGGGAGACGTGATTGGCCCCTGCCTCCCTAGGGTAGTGTTACTGATGCTTGGAGTAGGCGGGGCTTGTTGTGCCTACTCCCAGCATCAGTAACACTAGCCTAGGGAGGCAGGGGTGTGCACAGCGCTCTGTCGGCTTCTGAATGAGAGAGGACAGAGAACAACGGTCCGGATCTCTGGGGAGTGGCAGCGGTTCTGTGCAGGTAACTAGGGTAGAGCAATTGGGATCCGAATTCCATTCCTGATCTTTTTTAGGCATTCGCGATCATGAAATTTACTCGATCGCCGATCGGGATCCAATCTTTTCCGACTCTAGTCAGGCACAGATGGTATCCATTATATGACAAATTTATCTTCTGTTCTACATAAAAACTAAGATGTATGGTCAAGATCACTTGACTGAGGTCATAAGGTAAGGTGACATTTTTAAGATCTGTTCACATGGTGGCCTGGTGTGGCCCAGAGCCTTGGGGTTTAGACTCGAGCCCAGCACCTTATAGAGTAGGTACTCACTAAATAGAAATCATTGTAAAGTGGCAAATGGTTAAAATGTATCCAAAAACCTCATGTGTATTTTTGTAGATTTGATTGAGATGCCTCGGATCAATGTGTGTCTCAAGTATAAAAGGCCAAAATACACTCGATGTTGTTTACCCGCTTCCGTTTTATTACGAATCTCCAGAAATATTGTATGAATGGTAAAGAAGACAATGGAGGCGTCCTGTCTCATAGGTCATCATCTTATGTAGAGAACATCCAGCACATCTCAAACGAATAAGAAAGTTAAGAATACACATAAGATGACTGATACAGCATGGCAGACATCGGGCGAGGTTCGTAAGTGTTGGGGGATGAAAAGGGAATTGTGTGGTTAAAAATACTCGCTCAGTAGTTTACGTCATATTCTTAGTAGGATTTCTATGACTTCCAGATTTGTCAGGTCCTTCAATGTTGTTTCTTAAGAAGTGCCAGCATCTATTTATCAAGGATGTGAAATGGATAAAAACCTAAAAGCCATTCCTTCAATAAATGGATAAAAATAAAAAAAAGTTATTCTTTATATAGAGTACAAGTGACACAAGTGAGAATCTTCATAAATGTACCTGAGCTACGTAAAGGGAATGAGTCACTAAAAAATGGATTATTTTTTATGGTAAACAGATTTCTGACGGTGTCATACACTATGTATTATAGATAGGTTCCTAGGAGCCCTGACAGTGTCATACACTATGTATTATAGATAGGTCCCTAGGAGCCCTGACAGTGTCATACACTATGTATTATAGATAGGTTCCTAGGAGCCCTGACGGTGTCATACACTATGTATTATAGATAGGTTCCTAGGAGCCCTGACGGTGTCATACACTATGTATTATAGATAGGTTCCTAGGAGTCCTGACGGTGTCATACACTATGTATTATAGATAGGTTCCTAGGAGCCCTGACGGTGTCATACACTATGTATTATAGATAGGTTCCTAGGAGCCCTGACAGTGTCATACACTATGTATTATAGATAGGTTCCTAGGAGCCCTGACAGTGTCATACACTATGTATTATAGATAGGTCTCTAGGAGCCCTGACAGTGTCATACACTATGTATTATAGATAGGTCCCTAGGAGCCCTGACAGTGTCATACACTATGTATTATAGATAGGTCCCTAGGGGCCCTGACAGTGTCATACACTATGTATTATAGATAGGTTCCTAGGAGCCCTGACAGTGTCATACACTATGTATTATAGATAGGTTCCTAGGGGCCCTGACAGTGTCATAGACTATGTATTATAGATAGGTTCCTAGGGGCCCTGACAGTGTCATACACTATGTATTATAGATAGGTTCCTAGGGGCCCTGACAGTGTCATACACTATGTATTATAGATAGGTTCCTAGGGGCCCTGACAGTGTCATACACTATGTATTATAGATAGGTTCCTAGGGGCCCTGACAGTGTCATACACTATGTATTATAGATAGGTTCCTAGGAGCCCTGACAGTATCATACACTATGTATTATAGATAGGTACCTAGGAGCCCTGACAGTGTCATACACTATGTATTATAGATAGGTTCCTAGGGGCCCTGACAGTGTCATACACTATGTATTATAGATAGGTTCCTAGGGGCCCTGACAGTGTCATACACTATGTATTATAGATAGGTTCCTAGGAGCCCTGACAGTGTCATACACTATGTATTATAGATAGGTCCCTAGGAGCCCTGACAGTGTCATACACTATGTATTATAGATAGGTTCCTAGGAGCCCTGACAGTGTCATACACTATGTATTATAGATAGGTTCCTAGGAGCCCTGACAGTGTTATACACTATGTATTATAGATAGGTTCCTAGGAGTCCTGACAGTGTCATACACTATGTATTATAGATAGGTTCCTAGGAGCCATGACAGTGTCATACACTATGTAATAATAATAATAATACATTTTATTTATATAGCGCCAACATATTCCGCAGCACTATACAATTTATAGGGTTCAGATACAGACATACATAACAAAGAACGTCATTTCACACAATGAGACTGAGGGCCCTGCTCAAAAGAGCTTACAATCTATGAGGTAGAGGGGGTGACACAAGAGGTAGCAGGGGCGGCATTGCTTATACAGTGTTCAGACAATTTTGTAATAGAGGTTACAGTCATTACACAAACAAAACTTTGTGAGCCGTTACTAGTCGTGTCCTTTAACATGTGGATAGAGCTTGGACAACTATGTTAGGCTGAAAAGGCATCAAGAACGGAAGGGTTAGCATTAGGAATTGTGATAGGCCTGTCTGAAAAGATGCGTCTTTAGTTTGCGTTTGAAACTGTAGAAGTTGGGAGTTAATCTTATTGTCCGTGGTAGAGCATTCCAGAGAAGTGGTGCAGCTCGGGAGAAGTCTTGTATACGAGCGGGGGAGGTTCTGATAATAGAGGATGTAAGTGTTAGGTCATTGAGTGAGCGGAGAGCACGGGTTGGGTGGTAGACAGAGATGAGGGAGGAAATGTATGGAGGTGCGGCATTATGGAGAGCCTTGTGGATGAGAGTAATAACTTTATATTTTATTCTATAATGAATAGGCAGCCAATGTAGTGACTGGCACAGACCAGAGGTATCGCTGTAGCGTCTAGCCTGATAGATGAGCCTGGCCGCTGCATTCAGAATAGATTGTAGAGGGGAGAGTTTAGTGAGGGGAAGACGGATTAGTAAGGAGTTACAGTAGTCAAGGCGAGAATGAATCAGAGAGACAATAAGTGTCTTTAGTGTATCTCTGGTAAGGAAAGGACGTATTCTGGAGATGTTTTTGAGGTGGAGGTGACATGAACGTGCGAGTGATTCAATATGAGGGGTGAAGGAAAGGTCTGCATCAAACATGACCCCGAGGCAGCGGGCATGCTGCCTAGGAGTTATAGTAAGGCCTGAGACTGCAATGGATATATCAGGGACAGATCTATTAGATGGTGGAAACAGTAGTAGTTCAGTCTTAGAGAGATGTATTATAGATAGGTTCCTAGGAGTCCTGACAGTGTCATACACTATGTATTATAGATAGGTTCCTGGGAGCCCTGACAGTGTCACACACTATGTATTATAGATAGGTTCCTGGGAGCCCTGACAGTGTCACACACTATGTATTATAGATAGGTTCCTGGGAGCCCTGACAGTGTCACACACTATGTATTATAGATAGGTTCCTGGGAGCCCTGACAGTGTCACACACTATGTATTATAGATAGGTTCCTAGGAGTCTTGAGAGTGTTCAACAATCCAAACCTGAAGCTAAACGAATTCTGAAAGGTTTACCCATCTCTACTCTTGATGTGGTAGATGCCTTTCAGGACAACAAGGATGGATCCACCAAACAGGTGGGCTCAGCACAAACTCTCAACTCCATAAAAGCCTTGACCAGACTTAATCCAAGCACCCCACTGCAGCCAGCGCCCTTTTCCGTAAAGCATATCTCCAATTATAAACAACGTTCCATAAATGAATAGTACAGGTGAATGTATGTAACGTTCTCATATATCATATTAATGAAATATGTTTTCTTTTCCATTTTTCAGGCAGTTACTTTCTCTAATTATGTCTATGAAGAGGGGAGGGGGTGGAAAAGAAACTCAAACAGTTACTTATGATCATTCTGTTTTAACTCTGCTGGTTTGTAGATAAGAGGCTGCAAGTACACAGAATGAGGCAATGAATCAATTAGGCACCTTCTCCACCTCTCCCTTCTCCATAGAGCTCCATGTATGAGGCTAAATATGGAGACCAATATACTGTAATCAAGCAGATCAATTAGTGGAAAAAGAAGCAGATCTCCTTAATAAGATATATTACAAAGTTTCTTATTCTCGCCTGCACTATTCATACATGTAAAGTTGCTTATATACAGAGTTACTCTTTAAGGCAGCAGTAAGTTTTGTTACTTGCTAGACCCCAGTGCAGCTGCAAATATGTCGTGTCTCGGTGCAATTTCTCCAATCCTTGATGAATTATTAGTCTGATTCCGAACTATGACAGCCGTTTCCCTTATTATACTTATGTTTTTGCTTTTCTGTTCAATAACAGTATAAAATATGGTAATGGGTGGCCATTAAGGTCCTTGCACACACAATCTTGACGTGACAGAGGCACATTTTAGGGCACCGAGTCAATTGCAATGGCTTGTTATCACTGAATGACAGATCCATAATTACATGCTTGCAAAGAGCGTTAATAAAGTTTCACAGTATTCTAGGTAATTGTGAAAACAACATTGTATTTATTAGCCTTAATTCTGAGGCTCTAATCAAATGGGAGTTATTGGCGCTGACACTCGAGGATGTTTATGACGGGTTTACTTCCCTATAACAGCTCCGTAAAAGTATATAGAGGACTCTTTATAGAGATCGTTACCTCTCTATGTATTTTTAGAGGGCAGGATTTATGTAGTCGAGTGCGGGAAATACATGATAGCTGCGGAGCAACATGGTAACAGATACCGACCAGCCTCTCATATTCTCACGGTTAATTGTCCCTGGCAGATGGGAATGTATATGGTAGGTATACTTTTACGATATCCTTCTGAGCAGGCAATGACTAGCACGGAAGCTCTGGCTGCCTCTTATTAAGGCTACAGATAATATGGCCGACGTGGCTCCTAACATCATTGCCATCTTTGGAGATCTAATAACAGAACATTGTAACAAAAAGAGAATGTCAACACTTGCCAAATTGTTCACTTTAAGGGAATTTGTAGGCTAAGTAATTGATGACTAGGGTTGAGCGATCGGGATCGGAAAAGATTGAATCCCGATCAGCGATCGACTGGAAAATGATCGGAAATCGGATTTTGAAATCTCAAGATCAAGTGACTTTTCCCATAGAGAAGCATTGACTAGGGTTGAGCGATTGGGATCGGGAAAGATTGGATCCCAATTGGCAATAGAGCAACTTTCGTGATCGGGATCGGCTGGAAAATGATCGGAAATCAGATTTTAAAATCGATCCTGAAATCTCAAGATCGGCTCAACCCTATTCATGACCTATCATTAGGATGAACTAGTTCCTGGCACATGACGTACTATTACAAAAGCAGTAAGAACCTGTTACCACGAGCTGACGTAATAGTACATTGAGAAGATGGCGCCGGCTCAAGAGCTGAGCTGGAGCTATAGAAAGTGGATGTTAGTTGTGACACAGAGCTTGACATCTTTCTACTTGCCGCTATTTAATCCCTCAATACCAATTGAGCCAACCTCGATAATGATGATTTCAACTTTGGGTCTTTTTGTGTTTGGACCCACCATTAGTGGCAAAGCTTTGCCATGGTAATGGCAGCCCACTGAAGGCCACCCATGTCACCCAAAACTAGGGTTGAGCTGATCTTGAGACTTCAGGATCAATTTTAAAATCTGATTTCCGATCATTTTCCAGCCAATCCCGATTGTGAAATTTGCTTGATCGCCGATCAGGATCCGATCTTTCCCGATCCTGATTGCTCAACCCTAATTGTATATTATATATACGGTAGGCTGGAGCCGATCTTGAGATATCAAAATCCGATTTTCGAACATTTTCCAGCCAGTCACGAAATTTGCTCGATGGCCGACCGGGATCTGATCTTTCCCGATCCTGATTGCTCAACCCTAATTGTATATTATATATACGGTAGGCTGGAGCCGATCTTGAGATTTCAAAATCCGATTTTCGATCATTTTCCAGCCAGTCACGAAATTTGCTCGATGGCCGACCGGGATCCAATCTTTCCCAATCCCAATCGCTCAATCCTACCCAAAACCAAAGCCATATAGTTTCTAATGTATGATATGGAAGCATGTTACAGCGCCTTCAGCACTAAGGTGGTAGCTTGAGGGGTTAAGGAAGGCGATACATTCCCTTTAAGACATCAATGCTTCATGTAGCATTGCCAAAGTAATACTTCTACTCATTCATGTGTAATTATCAGGAAATTTACATCCAATCTGGATCGCGCCATTGTTTTCCTTCAACAAGTGTCCACACTTTGCTATGTGAACCATATCAATTAGCAGCCTAACTAATGAATTGTATTGTTTATGTTAACGAGACAACACACATTGTAGCAGTGCGCAGACATTAACGATTTCCCCAAATGGGGGGGGGGGAGAAATGGTTAATGCTCACTTCAATAATTACTGTGAACTAATAACATCTGTCTTGATCAAATTCTGACCTTTTTTGCTCATATGCACTGGAAAATATGACATAGAATGCAAAGTGGGCAGACCCGGGACTCACTAATGACCCAACCTATATATATAATGGAAATGCAAAACATAATGGGTTTATTGAAGTGCAACACCCCGAGGGAGATCTAATCTGTCCCGCCAGACCCCTACTATAGCGGTGACCGACCCAAATGTTGTCCCCGGCATAAAGCATTGGGTGGAAGTAATAGAGTTACATTAGTAATAGTGTTGCATTAGCAACGTGCGCTATTGTTACCACCGATATGATTACCTGAGATAGAAGCTCCAACATTTCATGTTGTCACTGCTGTCACAATATTTCTAGTGTGTATCCAGCCTGTAAACGGCATCATTAGTGTTCAGGAAGCTTAAACGAGGCTGCTAGCAAAGGGGCTTTCTGGAAGTTTTTAATTGATGACCCTTCCTTTGGATAGGTCATCAATTAAAGATCCAGGGGAGTCCTACACCCAGGACCCCTGTGGATCAGCTGTTTGAACTGGCAGAGACACCACCAGGATGCCCCGAAGAGGTGAGGGAAGGGGAGTAGAATTGTTTGTTATTTTTTATACCTACCCTGGGTCTCCGCCTATTATTTACCTAATTTACAAAAATAAACTAGGATTGAATCCTACAAACATAGATATGCAACAATCTGCATATTGAATGACTAGAGATGGCTGATCCTCTCAGGATTCATTTAGTTCCGGGCTCTAACAGGTTTGGTTCGAGCCACACCATAAAATAGTTTGAAACATAGTGTATGACACTGTCAGGGCTCCTAGGAACCTATCTATAATACATAGTGTATGACACTGTCAGGGCTCCTAGGAACCTATCTATAATACATAGTGTATGACACTGTCAGGGCTCCTAGGAACCTATCTATAATACATAGTGTATGAAACTGTCAGGGCTCCTAGGAACCTATCTATAATACATAGTGTATGACACTGTCAGGGCTCCTAGGAACCTATCTATAATACATAGTGTATGACACTGGCAGGGCTCCTAGGAACCTATCTATAATACATAGTGTATGACACTGTCAGGGCTCCTAGGAACCTATCTATAATACATAGTGTATGACACTGTCAGGGCTCCTAGGAACCTATCTATAATACATAGTGTATGACACTGTCAGGGCTCCTAGGAACCTATCTATAATACATAGTGTATGACACTGTCAGGGCTCCTAGGAACCTATCTATAATACATAGTGTATGACTGTCAAGGCTCCTAGGATCCCATCTATAATACATAGTGTATGACACTGTCAGGGCTCCTAGGAACCTCTCTATAATACATAGTGTATGACACTGTCAGGGCTCCTAGGATCCTATCTATAATACATAGTGTATGACACTGTTAGGGCTCCTAGGAACCTCTCTATAATACATAGTGTATGAAACTGTCAGGACTCCTATCTCTCTCTCTCTCTCTCTCTATCTTCTATCTATCTATCTATCTATCTATCTATCTATCTATCTATCTATCGATCTATCTATCTATCTATCTATCTATCTATCTATCTCCTATCTATCTATCTATCTATCTATCTATCTATCTATCTATCTTCTATCTATCTATCTCCTATCTATCTATCTATCTATCTATCTATCTATCTATCTATCTCCTATCTATCTATCTATCTATCTATCTATCTGCTATCTATCTATCTATCTATCTATCTATCTATCTATCTATCTCCTATCTATCTATCATCTATCTCCTATCTATCTATCTATCTATCTATCTATCTATCTATCTATCTATCTCCTATCTATCTATCTATCTATCTATCTATCTATCTATCTATTTATCTATCTCCTATCTATCTATCTATCTATCTATCTATCTATCTATCTATCTCCTATCTATCTCCTTCCTATCTATCTATCTATCTATCTATCTATCTATCTATCTATCTATCTCCTATCTATCTATCTATCTATCTATCTATCTATCTATCTCCTATCTATCTATCTATCTATCTATCTATCTATCTATCTATCTCCTATCTATCTATCTATCTATCTATCTATCTATCTATCTATCTATCTATCTCCTATCTATCTCCTTCCTATCTATCTATCTATCTATCTATCTATCTATCTATCTATCTATCTATCTCCTATCTATCTATCTATCTATCTATCTATCTATCTATCATAAGAATGATTTATTATAACAATAGTATTACCTGTATTTTTCACTAGCGACTGATGGGATATGTCAGCCAGTTAACCTGCCTGGTGGAAGCGTGACTGCAGCTGAAGTAGAACTTTCCTATTAAATTTCAGTTTTTAATCCATAGCCACCATTCCTTCGTGCTATGTCCCCCCAGTGACTGAGATCTCTAACTGAATTTTAATGGTCATTTATTCTGTGGACATTCCTAAAATATGGTGTCTAATATTCTGAGAATAGAGGATAATCACTGACCTTTGCAGAATTCTTCTCAGCAGCTTTCAGCTCTCATGAGATGGGCCTTTAAATCCCTTTGTATAAGTGTGTATAAAGTTATATAGTCGCCAGTCTAATGCGCTCGCTACGGAATATGTTAGCTTTAAAATCTTAGTATAAAAATAGCTTTTTCATTTTAAAGGGCAACTTACATAGAAATCCCTGGAAACATCAACTCTAATCGTTTCAAAGTATGAAAAGTCAACTTCTGCCTCCCTAGAGCCGGCCGCTTGACTCCGAATGCTAAATATAAATATAAATATATCATTTACTTACGGCTTTCTTGTACCGCCAAATATTCTGCAGAGAATGTCAGCGCTCACATCAGTCCCCGGCCCGCGTGGGGATCACTGTCTACTGTGATGTGCTAAAGTTTTAGGGACATGTGGGAACATTCTATAAAGTAACAATTCAAGTGTCGATACTTTTATCCTTGTTTGTTTACAAATGTAAGTGAATGGAACAAAGAAAAATCTAAAGGTGACCTTTGCCCTTTGCATTCCATCAATTCTTCTCGATACTTGTAGACAGTTCTTGAAGGAACTGGGCAGGGAGGTTGTACCCGCCGCCATCTTGGAGATCTAAGCCCAGATCTTCTGTGGGTGTAGAGTTGTTCCAATCCATCTGTCTCTTCATTAGGGTTGAAAGATCGAGATCGGGAAAGATCGGATCTCGATTGGTGATCGAGCAAATTTAACAATTCGGATCGGGTGGAAAATGATCGGAAATTGGATTTTGAAATCTCAAGATCGGCTCAACCCTAAAAGTGACTTTCCCATAGAGAAGCATTGACTAGGGTTGAGCGATCGGGATCGGGAAAGATTGAATCCCGATCGACGATCAAACAAATTTCACGATTGGGATCGGCTGGAGAATGATCGCAAATCAGATTTTAAAATCGATCCTGCAATCTCAAGATCGGCTCAACCCTACACTTCATGTCCTCCCAGACAGACTGGATGATGCTGGGATCAGGGCTCTTCGGGGGACGGATCATCACTTCCACTTCTCTAAATGGCACAGGTCATTCCAAATATTGGTTTGATGTTGATATTTGTTTTTATTTGTTCAGTTAATTTCGTGTCCAGCACTTTTTAGAAAGGTTGCCCCTGAAGGATTTGGCCCCTCTTGCTGCAGTGGGTCCCAATCTCAATTGTATCTGCATCCTCAGGATGCAGATAGAGTTGAATTCAATGGAGGTCCAAAATTCAGACCTTGACTATTAGTGTCTGAGGCCGGGAGGTATCATGAGTACAGATGGCCAGACATTACTAGAGATGGAGCCTACAAGTAGTGGAGACAGGTCTAGGTGAGTAAGTTTTTTTGTTTCATTTATTAGAATGTCTGAAGAGCCACTGTGGGCAGGTTAGTGTCTGAGGGGCCACTGGGGGGACAGGTTAATGTGTGGTGGGTCAATGGGGGGACATTATATTACATGGAGCCAATAAGGGGCATTATACTGTGTGAAAGTCACTAAGGGGCATGTGGGGGCCAATGGGGGAGCATTATAATTTGTGTGGGTCAGGTATCTTTAGTTGGTGGGGATGGGGTTTTCCACCTTTGCACTGGGTCTACCAATGTGTTAAAATGACCATGGGTGCAGGAGTTAGGAATATGATAAAGTGGCACATGTTTGGCACAGATATGGACAATGCACCATGTCTATGCCCATGAAATAGTTAATCCCCCAGTGCACTTGACACATAGATGGATTGTTTGTTACATAGCAGCCAATACAAGTATCTTCTCCGTCCAGCTGGCTGTTCTGCAGTGCACCATTGGAAGTGACTCTTATTCCCTAAAAACTAAAGGATTGGAGAATAAAGATCCCCATAACGTTCCCCATATAATGCTGATACAATATTTTGGTTTAGGAACCCAATTAATGGGTAGGACACATCATAAGGTTACACTACAATACAGAAGTCATTGAGCCCTTGGAATCAGTTGGTAGACACAACAATGTATCACTCACGGATACTTACGGATACTCTGGATCTGACGTCACCCCTTTAGGCGCATCATTCACACGTGCAGGATTATTTTAGTGCTTCCGTCTATCTAGAACAGAAGCTCCGGCGATGACTTTCTGCCTTACCCCACGTTTAGGTCGTGTGCACCCGCCACCCCCACCTCCCTCCTCTGACAGTATTTGAGAATATGCCAGCTGATTGCTTACCGCCTCTGGATGTCATTAATGCATCCGGGGAGAGGACTGAAATTATGAGCAGAGTGTGACAAACACGTCTGGCTCCCAAAATAGCCCCAGCACCTGTGGGGTAGCAGAACAGGTCCCCGCGCGTCCCCCTTTAAGGTTTATCGTGCTGAGATAATTATTGATCTGGTGTTTGCAGCTGGTAAAAGCTTTAACCTTTCGTTGTAAAAAAAAATAAAACACCACCGTGGGCTTCAATTGGATCACAAACAGTTTTTGAGAAGGCCTGGTGTATAAGTAGGCCGGGGTGGCGGTGGGATGTTGTTCTCGGACTCGTTCGGAGCTCGAATCCAGGCAAAACATTGCTGGGAAAGTCTCCGCAGGCCGCTTGGCATCAAATGGGTTAAGCCATTTCCTTCTAAGATCAGACGGTATTTGCATATGGACTGTAATTGTAATCAAGAGCTTTTAGAGAGTGCAAATAATATATACGGCTCAAACGCACAAGATATAGGGAATCTGGAACAAACAGGAAATTACAAGGTCAATATATGGTGGTATTATTATTAGAGATGAGCGAACAGTGTTCTATCGAACTCATGTTCGATCGGATATTAGGCTGTTCGGCATGTTCGAATCGAATCGAACACCGCGTGGTAAAGTGCGCCATTACTCGATTCCCCTCCCACCTTCCCTGGCGCCTTTTTTGCTCCAATAACAGCGCAGGGTAGGTGGGACAGGAACTACGACACCGGTGACGTTGAGAAAAGTAGGCAAAACCCATTGGCTGCCGAAAACATGTGACCTCTAATTTAAAAGAACAGCGCCGCCCAGGTTCGCGTCATTCTGAGCTTGCAATTCACCGAGGACGGAGGTTTCCGTCCAGCTAGCTAGGGCTTAGATTCTGGGTAGGCAGGGACAGGCTAGGATAGGAAGGAGAAGACAACCAACAGCTCTTGTAAGAGCTAAATTCCAGGGAGAAGCTTGTCAGTGTAACGTGGCACTGACGGGCTCAATCGCCGCAACCCAGCTTTCCCAGGATCCTGAATGGAATACACTGTCAGTGTATTCCCGTATACCCGATATATACCCCCGATACCCGTTCCAACGGTGTGCCCCCCCACCTTCACCCCAGAAATACCCTGCAAGTCCCCTAGCAATAGAATTGGGGCTATATACACCCACTATTTTTGCTACTGCCATATAGTGCCATTGTCTGACTGGGAATTCAAAGAATATATTGGGGTTACGTGCACCCACAATTTTTACTACTGGTATACAGTGCCAGTTTCTGACTGGGAATTCAAAGAATATATTGGGGTTACGTGCACCCACAATTTTTACTACTGGTATACAGTGCCAGTTTCTGACTGGGAATTCAAAGAATATATTGGGGTTACGTGCACCCACAATTTTTACTACTGGTATACAGTGCCATTGTCTGACTGGGAATTCAAAGAATATATTGGGGTTACGTGCACCCACAATTTTTACTACTGGTATACAGTGCCAGTTTCTGACTGGGAATTCAAAGAATATATTGGGGTTACGTGCACCCACAATTTTTACTACTGGTATACAGTGCCATTGTCTGACTGGGAATTCAAAGAATATATTGGGGTTACGTGCACCCACAATTTTTACTACTGGTATACAGTGCCAGTGTCTGACTGGGAATTCAAAGAATATATTGGGGTTACGTGCACCCACAATTTTTGCTACTGCTATATAGTGCCAATTTCTAACTGGGAATTCAAAATGCGCAAGGCTCCCGGAAAGGGACGTGGACGAGGCCGTGGGCGAGGTCGGGGGAATGGTTCTGGGGAGCAAGGTAGCAGTGAAGCCACAGGGCGTCCCGTGCCTACTCCTGTGGGGCAGCAAGCATTGCGCCACTCCACAGTGCCAGGGTTGCTTGCCACATTAACTAAACTGCAGGGTACAAACCTTAGTAGGCCCGAGAACCAGGAACAGGTCTTGCAATGGCTGTCAGAGAACGCTTACAGCACATTGTCCAGCAGCCAGTCAGACTCTGCCTCCTCTCCTCCTATTACCCAACAGTCTTGTCCTCCTTCCTCCCAAAATTCCCAAGCTTCACAGAACAATAACCCCAACTGTCCCTGCTCCCCAGAGCTGTTCTCCGCTCCTTTCATTGTCCCTCAACCTGCCTCTCCACGTCACGATTCCACGAACCTAACAGAGGAGCATCTGTGTCCAGATGCTCAAACACTAGAGTCTCCTCCATCTCCGTTCGATTTGGTGGTGGATGACCAGCAACCCACCCTCATCGACGATGATGTGACGCAGTTGCCGTCAGGGCATCCAGTTGACCGGCGCATTGTGCGGGAGGAGGAGATGAGACAGGAGTTGGAAGAGGAAGTGGTGGATGATGAGGACACCGACCCCACCTGGACAGGGGGGATGTCAAGCGGGGAAAGTAGTGTGGATGTTGAGGCAAGTGCAGCACCAAAAAGGGTAGCTAGAGGCAGAGGCAGAGGTCAGCAGCTTAGGCGAAGCCAGGCCACACCCGGAATCTCCCAAGATGTTCCAGTTCGTACCCAGCCCCGAAAAACTCCCACCTCGAGGGCACGTTTCTCGAAGGTGTGGAGTTTTTTCAAGGAATGCGCCGAGGACAGATATAGTGTTGTCTGCACAATTTGCCTCTCGAAATTGATTAGGGGCTCTGAGAAGAGCAACCTGTCCACCACTTCAATGCGCCGTCATTTGGAATCCAAGCACTGGAATCAGTGGCAGGCAGCAACGGCAGGACAAAGGCCGCCTGCCGTTCACGCCACTGCCACTGCCTCTGCCACTGCCTCTGCCTCTGCCACTGCCACTGCTGACTGTGCTGGCGATGCACTCCAGAGGACGAGCCAGGACACCACTTCATCTGCCTCCGCCACTTTGTTGACTTCTCCCTCATCCTCCCCTGTTCCTGTCTTATCTCCTTCTCCTGCACCATCAAAGGCACCATCAGGCGCTTCTTTACAACAACCCACCATCTCTCAGACATTGGAGCGGCGGCAGAAATACACTGCTAACCACCCACACGCGCAAGCCTTGAACGCCAACATCGCTAAACTGCTGGCCCAGGAGATGTTGGCGTTCCGGCTTGTTGAAACTCCCGCCTTCCTGGACCTGATGGCAACTGCGGCACCTCGCTATGCCGTCCCTAGCCGTCACTACTTCTCCCGGTGTGCCGTCCCCGCCTTGCACCAGCACGTGTCACTCAACATCAGGCGGGCCCTTAGTTCCGCGCTTTGCACAAAGGTCCACTTGACCACCGACGCGTGGACAAGTGCATGCGGACAGGGACGCTACATTTCACTGACGGCACACTGGGTGAATGTAGTTGAGGCTGGGACTGCTTCCCAAACTGGCCCGGTGTACCTCGTCTCCCCGCCTAACATTCCTGGCAGGGACACGAGAAGAACACCCCCCTCCTCCTCCTCCTCTACCGCCTCCTCCTCCGCCACCGCCTCCTCCTTCGCTGTTAGATTGACCCCAGCTACGAGTTGGAAACGTTGCAGCACTGGCGTTGGTAGACGTCAGCAGGCTGTGCTGAAGCTGATCAGCTTGGGGGACAGACAGCACACTGCCTCCGAGGTGAGGGATGCCCTCCTCGATGAGACGGCAATATGGTTTGAGCCGCTGCACCTGGGCCCAGGCATGGTCGTTTGTGATAACGGCCGGAACCTGGTAGCAGCTCTGGAGCTTGCCGGACTCCAACATATTCCATGCCTGGCCCACGTCTTCAACCTAGTGGTGCAACGTTTCCTAAAGAGCTACCCCAATGTTCCAGAGCTACTGGTGAAAGTGCGGCGCATGTGCGCCCACTTTCGCAAGTCGACAGTAGCCGCTGCTAGCTTAAAATCTCTCCAGCAACGCCTGCATGTGCCACAACACCGGCTTTTGTGCGACGTCCCCACACGCTGGAACTCAACGTTTCAGATGTTGAATAGAGTGGTTGAGCAGCAGAGACCTTTGATGGAATACCAGCTACAAAACCCTAGGGTGCCACAAAGTCAGCTGCCTCAGTTTCTCATCCATGAGTGGCCATGGATGAGAGACCTTTGTGACATCCTACGGGTGTTTGAGGAGTCCACAAGGAGGGTGAGCTCAGAGGATGCGATGGTGAGCCTTACAATCCCGCTCTTGTGTGTTCTGAGAGAATCCCTGATTGACATCAGGGATAACTCAGATCACACAGAGGAGTCAGGGATAGCATCCGATCCGTCACAGCTGGAGAGTAGGTCCACACATCTGTCCGCTTCACTGCGTTTAATGGAGGAGGAGGAGGAGGAGGAGGAAGAAGAGTTGTCCGATGATGTGATGGTGATACAGGAGGCTTCCGGGCAACTTCGAATCGTCCCATTGTTGCAGCGCGGATGGGTAGACATGGAGGATGAGGAGGAAATGGAGATTGAACTTTCCGGTGGGGCCAGAGGAGTCATGCCAACTAACACTGTGGCAGACATGGCTGAGTTCATGTTGGGGTGCTTTACAACCGACAAGCGTATTGTCAAAATCATGGAGGACAACCAGTACTGGATCTTTGCTATCCTTGACCCCCGGTATAAAAACAACATCTCGTCTTTTATTCCGGTAGAGGGGAGGGCCAATCGCATCAATGCTTGCCACAGGCAATTGGTGCAGAATATGATGGAGATGTTTCCAGCATGTGACGTTGGCGGCAGGGAGGGCAGTTCCTCCAGTAGGCGACCAAGTTCTCACCGGTCCACACAAACGAGGGGCACACTGTCTAAGGTCTGGGACACCTTGATGGCACCCCCTCGCCAAAGTGCCGCCACAGAGGGTCCTAGTGTCACCAGGCGTGAGAAGTATAGGCGCATGTTGCGGGAATACCTTTCCGACCACAGCCCTGTCCTCTCCGACCCCTCTGAGCCCTACACGTATTGGGTGTCGAAGTTGGACCTGTGGCTTGAACTTGCCCTATATGCCTTGGAGGTGCTGTCCTGTCCTGCCGCCAGCGTCCTATCTGAGAGGGTGTTCAGTGCAGCCGGTGGCATCATCACTGACAAGCGCACCCGTCTGTCAGCTGAGAGTGCCGACCGGCTCACTTTGATAAAAATGAACCACCACTGGATAGAGCCTTCATTTTTGTGCCCACCTGTGTAAAGCACCCCAACATGAAACTCCATGTCTGTACTCAACCTCTCCAATTCCTCCGCATCCTCATACTCATCCACCATAAGCGTTGCACAATTCTGCTAATACTAGGCTCCCTCCAACATGATTTCCCCCAACTCTGCTGGTTAGAGGCTCCCTCCACCCTGATTTCCACCAACTCTGCTGGTTAGAGGCTCCCTCCACCCTGCTTTCCCACAACTCTGCTGGTTAGAGGCTCCCTCCACCATGAATTGGTCCAAACTGGGCTGTTTAGCGGCTCCCTCCACCATGAATTGGTCCAAACTGGGGTTTTTAGAGGCTCCCTCCACCATGAATTGGTCCAAACTGGGGTTTTTAGAGGCTCCCTCCACCATGAATTTGCCCAAACTGGGCTGTTTAGAGGCTCCGTCCACCATGAATTGGTCCAAACTGGGTTTTTTAGAGGCTCCCTCCACCATGAATTGGTCCAAACTGGGGTTTTTAGAGGCTCCCTCCACCATGAATTGGTCCAAACTGGGGTTTTTAGAGGCTCCCTCCACCATGAATTGGTCCAAACTGGGGTTTTTAGAGGCTCCCTCCACCATGAATTGGTCCAAACTGGGGTTTTTAGAGGCTCCCTCCACCATAAATTGGTCCAAACTGGGCTGGTTAGAAGCTCCCTCCACCATGAATTGGTCCAAACTGGGGTTTTTAGAGGCTCCCTCCACCATGAATTGGTCCAAACTGGGCTGGTTAGAGGCTCCCTCCACCATGAATTGGTCCAAACTGGGCTGTTTAGAGGCTCCCTCCACCCTGCTTTCCCACAACTCTGCTGGTTAGAGGCTCCCTCCACCATGAATTGGTCCAAACTGGGTTTTTTAGAGGCTCCCTCCACCATGAATTGGTCCAAACTGGGGTTTTTAGAGGCTCCCTCCACCATGAATTTGCCCAAACTCTGCTGGTTAGAGGCTCAATCCACCCTGATTTTCAAAACAAATGTTAGTGCCAACCTCAACTTACTACAAGGGCCAAATTCACTGCTGGTGACAAGCTCTCCTCACTGCAAGTGCCAAATACACATGTTTCAAGGTGTTTTCCTACTGTCAGAGAGGTGGTATTGAGTGTGTAAAGTGTGTAGTTGTTAGGCAGTGATGTTGGGGTAATAGAGGGTCTTTGGTGTGTTAGATGCCCCCAGACATGCTTCCCCTGCTGTCCCAGTGTCATTCCAGAGGTGTTGGCATCATTTCCTGGGGTGTCATAGTGGACTTGGTGACCCTCCAGACACGGATTTGGGTTTCCCCCTTAACGAGTTTATGTTCCCCATAGACTATAATGGGGTTCGAAACCCGTTCGAACACACGAACAGTGAGCGGCTGTTCGATTCGAATTTCGAACCTCGAACATTTTAGTGTTCGCGCATCTCTAATTATTATATATGGCGGTATTATTATATATGGCGGTATTATTATTTATAACAGTATTATTATATATGGTAGTATTATTATATATGTCGGTATTATTGTATATGGTGGTATTATTATCTATAGCAGTATTATTATATACGGTAGTATTATTATATATGGTAATAGTATTATATATGGTGGTATTATTATATATAGCAGTATATTATTATATATGGCGGTGTTAATATATATGGCAGTTTTATTATATATGGCAGTATTATTTTATATGGCGGTCTTAATATATATAGCAGTATTATTATATATGGCGGTATTATTATATATGATGGTATTATTATATATATGGCAATATTATTATATATGGCGGTATTATTATATATGGTGGTATTATTATATATGGTGGTATTATTATATATGGCAGTATTACTATATATGTTGGTATTATTATATATAGGAGTATTATATATGGTGGTATTATTATATATAGCAGTATTATTATATATGACGGTATTATTATATATGGCAGTATATTATATATGGCGGTATTATTATATATAGCAGTATTATTATATATGACGGTATTATTATATATGGCAGTATATTATATATGGCGGTATTATTATATATAGCAGTAGTATTATATATGGCAGTATTATTATATATGGCGGTATTATTATATATAGCAGTATTATTATATATGGCGGTATTATTATATACAGCAGTATTATTATATACGGCAGTATTATTGTATATGGCAGTATTATTATATATGGCGGTACTATTATATATAGCAGTGTTATATATGGCGGTATTATTATATATAGCAGTATTATTATATATGGCGGTATTATTATATATGGCAGTATTACTATATATGACGGTATTATTATATATAGCAGTATTATATATGGCGGTATTATTATATATAGCAGTGTTATATATGGCAGTATTATTATATATGGCAGTATTATTATATATGGCGGTATTATTATATATAGCAGTATTATTATATATGGCGGTATTATTATATATGGCAGTATTATTATATATGGCGGTATTATTATATATGGCAGTATTACTATATATGACAGTATTATTATATATAGCAGTATTATATATGGTGGTATTATTATATATAGCAGTATTATTATATATGGCGGTATTATTATATATGGCAGTATTATTATATATGGCGGTATTATTATATATGGCAGTATTACTATATAGCACGGTATTATTATATATGGCAGTATTATTATATACAGTATTATTATATATGGCAGTATTATTATATATGGTGATATTATTATATATAGCAGTATTATTATATATGGCAGTATTATTATATCTGGCAGTATTATTATATATGGCGGTATTATTATATATGACGGTATTATTATATATGGTGGCGATATTGGTATAGAGGCTTTTATATAATAGCTCAAAGGTTATAAATATCCCATTACAACATAATGTCAAATTGTTATATGTAAAGGCGGCCAACAACTGCTATTCCTCAAAATCCTCCTATACAGGTGCACACTTGGCTTAACCTAGTATACAAGTGTTGTACATGGGGGGTAAACTACTGCAAACCATTCCCTAGAAATAAAGGATTGGAGGTAAAGCATTTTACATCATGTTGGGCAGGAGTCAGGTTACCTTATATGTGATAATTGACCGGCGCCATTTATCTCATTTGTAGGGGCATCTTAAAGGGATTGTCCATTCTCAGCAAATACATGCTATTGTTTGTATAATGAAAAGTTCTACCATTTCCCAATAGACTTTGTGTATCAATCCCTCACAGTTTACTAGATCTCTGCTTACCGTCATTCAGGTGATGTACAGTCCATGGTCATGTGATGGACATACAGGTGCACGGCTCATTTCCAGGCTGTGGGTGTGACAAGCTCTGCAGCGGTTTGTCCATCACATCACCATGGACCGTATATCATATGAATGACAGTAAGCAGAGAAAACAGGGAGGAATTGATGCAGAAAGAATATTGCAACATTGTAACACTTTTCATTATACAAACAATGACATTCATTTCCTCGAATTGGACATTCCCTTTAATGTGTGTGCACCTGTTTAATGTGCCATGTGTAGTAGTTGTCTAAAACCCACTTCTCCTTGGCTGTGGTCCACAGATCCCCCCAATACTGAATTCCGAGGATGTCGGTCTGACTTCAGACCCTAAACTTCCGAAACCTACAACATAATACCGTCACACTTTTAGCAATGCAGCCGCTGGCTCTGACTTTCCGTAGTTTGCTGAATTTCCATCGAGTAATGGGGAGAGGAGTCAGGGAGGAAGAACTTTTTAACAGGACGCTGGCGGTAATATTCTTCACAGTCTTACAAGCAAATTGAATTGGAAATACGGACCTGATTCCATGTGCACTTGTGGTTCATTAAAAAGTAGGGGTGATGTATTTGGTTACTCAGAAAGTGTTTTTGACAAGTGAGAAAACATTCTGTTATGTTAATATTTTTTCTTCCAGTTATAAAAATTAATGTAGATCCGCGCGGTAATGGCAAGAGCAAATTCTGCAAAGGCTATTAAAGGGACAACGGCGCGCGATGTACAGACAGTATGTTATAGAGCAGATTGATATACAGTTTGGGATATACAGTGTTTCAATTGCCTGCAGCACAACTAGTGGTGAAAAAGAGTAGTGCATGGTCTTACTGAAATCCTTGGACTATCGAGGTAATCGGCTACATTTTCAGGAAGCAACTTTGTAGCCAATTTCTAATACGTGAATGTCCAGAATAAGGAATTGCCCCCCAATTTACAACCTCAATATTTTCAATTTTTTTTTTTTTTTTCCGGACAACCCCTGGTAAAACAATAGCATGGAAGCAGTTTTTATGAATTTTGGAGACGACCCATCTTCTGCTTTTTCAAGCGCTTGCTTCTAAAGAAGTAACTTTGACAACAATACTAAAACGACGCATCAATACAATAAGATCAAGCGGATTATAAATGATAGATCAAAATGGAACGTTGTAGCGATCACCGGTATGAAAGCAAAATCAGAATTTTCTGAAATAAGGTTTATGTGGGTAATAAAACTTTAATGATGGAGCATCACAGGATTTCAGGAAGGTTTAATGGATTGAGGGACACGGGGGCTTTAATCACTGATCAAAGAGATCACTGGGATAAAATGAAGCTCTCTCCGTGGTAATCACCGGATAACCGGAAAATGATTCATACGCAAGCTAATTTGCAGACCAAAGACGTTACTGTACATCGTGCTTACGAGATGGAGGCCCCCAGTCTACTCTCTCTAAATATAGGATGTGAATGGGGACGCCGGAGAGGTTATCGAAGGGTCAACTTCATGATCGGTGGCACTCTGATCACTGTGATCCCCGCATGAGAATAGGATCCAGTTTCCATATCTGAATGGAATAACAGGACAAGGATAGAGTTGAACTGGCCCATCAAAGTACCAGAGCATCCTATGGTGGGTCAAAGCACCAGCACAATAATGGTTCAGTAGAAGAAACTCAAGTTGGAAGAGTAATAAGGTCTATTTCTTTGGGTTGTTGGAGGGTGGGCTCTCAAATTTGTTTTATCTGGTGAGCCCAAGGAACCTCATTTAGACACTCTTCAAGCATGCATTACACTTTATAAATTCTCTATGGGGGTGGAGAGAGGAGATTACTCCATTTCACTATCTTTAGCAATCCTATAGAAGTGAACGAGGCATGTGCAACCTACTGTTCCTTTTTCTTAGAGGTACATCGCAAACGGTAGATGTCCCATTGGTTGAAACCACATTGGTCATGATCGGTAGGTGTCCTATTGGTTGGAACCACACTGGTCATGATCGGTAGGTGTCTCATTGGTTGGAACCACTCTGGCCATGATTGGTAGGTGTCCCATTGAGTAGAACCACACTGGTCATTATCAATCGGTGTCCCATTGGTTGGAACGACACTGGTTCTGATCATTAGGTGTTCCATTGGCTGGAACCACACTGGTCAGGATTGGTAGGTGTCGCATTGGTTGGAACCACACTGGTTCTGATCATTAGGTGTTGCATTGGTTGGAACCACACTGGTCCTGATCATTAGGTGTTGCATTGGCTGTAACCACACTGGTTCTGATCATTAGGTGTTGCATTGGTTGAAACCACACTGGTCCTGATCATTAGGTGTTGCATTGGCTGTAACCACACTGGTTCTGATCATTAGGTGTTGCATTGGTTGGAACCACACTGGTCCTGATCATTAGGTGTTGCATTGGCTGTAACCACACTTGTCCTGATCATTAGATGTTGCATTGGATGGAACCACACTGGTTATGATTGGTAGGTGTCACATTGGTTGTAACCACACTGATCATGATTGGTAGGTGTCCCATTGGTTGGAACCGCAGTGATCATCAAGTTTCTGAAATAACAGCGATATCAGCATGTGCCAAACTGGACACTGAGGTCCAATCACAGACCTCAGCGGTGACCCCGGGATATATGATGTCACTGAGGTAACTGAGAGAGTACACCAGACACCATAAGGAGGCCCAAAAGAGATGAGGGAAGGTGAGTATAAATCTCTATCCTCCACATATACAATTTGCAATCCTTATATTGGTGAACCAGCAGGGGGTGCTTTCTAGCTACCCCACCCCCCTCCCCGAGACCTATCTGCAAGCCATTCTAATAGCTCTAATGACAAATAACGTTCTCCCTATTAGCCTTGGGAAGAATAGAGGTCTTCACTTTTACTTAGCTATATCCGCCGGACTAGATACTAAGTGAACTGAGTGTTTCGTGCCAGAGTTTGATTCATTATTTAAGATTTGTATGATTGCCGTTTCTAAAGTTTGGCTGTGGGAGAGATCATTTGCAGCGGGGGGAAAACTGCAGGCACAAAGACGTATCTGAAGCGAACGGCTCTCGCTGGATCGTCAGATAAAAGCACAGTGGGCCCTGTTGTGATGCGGTCATAAATTAGCTCCATAAACCAGGCCCGGTGTAAATGCACAATGGAGGCCATCTTTAATGAGGTCTGGAAATATAATTTTCCATCAAATTTTCCCCATGATGAAGAACTACTGGAGAGTTTAACGGTGAAGTATGTGACCGGGATATTAAAAGCAAGACAAAGGTGATTTGTGCGGGACTACAACTGCTTTTCTGGACTCCGTTTGCAGACATTTCTTGGCAGCGCAATCAGGAAGACGTATAGAAGATATAATTTAAGAACCAGCAGAAATATATTTGTCCTCAGCCCATAGAAGGGCCTAAATACATTGTTAATGCACAGCTGCCAAATAACTCCGGGTCAATAGCGTTCTAATGGCCGCGCACAGCCTCTCGCCTCGTTTTATACTCTTTAATACGTCTCCAAGAGTAAGCGCGAGAAAGAGGGAACCGCAAAGGCAGAATAAGATCATTAAGAGAATATTGAGTTGTATTTTTTATCACTATTAGGTCGAGTTCACACGGGGACTTTGAGTACGGTGGAGAAAGGAATGGAATCTTTAATACACAATGACTGCCCTAAAATAATAGATTGCAATGAAATAGTGCGGGAGATCGTCGGGGGGAAATGAAACATTAAACGTGTTCACATTGGAAAAATCTTGACTGGAGGATTTGGGGACAAAAACACGACCGTCTTCTGCTCTCATCGTCATTGGACATTGGGATTGGACATGTTGATTTTCAGCATGTCTGATCCTTTCTTCTTGTAGGAGATATACATGAATGTTTGATCCCGGTGTTCCCCGCTGACGTCGTAGAAGCAATATTACATGCATGAAGTGTGTAGTTTTTCCTATGAGGAACGTGTTTTTAGAATTTTTGGAATATTTTTTCTATGCTATTCCATGTACTTTTTTTTATTTTAATGTATTTTAGTGCAATTGTAGTTTAGGGGTGAATAAATCAGTTTGTAACGAGACGTGTTCTATATGGATTCTCTTAAAATGTTGGTCAAAGCCCAAATCTTTGGCAATGTATAATAAATGAAGGTTCAGGGTAAATGAGTAACACCTTGTTCACATCTGCAAGTGGTGTGCCAGTGAAAGCACACAGACCGCTAGACTATAATGGGGTCCGTGTGCTTGCCGTGAGATCCCTGGAAGGAACATTCAGACACAAAAGTACTTCACAATCTACTTTCCTGTCCGCATGTTCCATGAGATCTCGCGGCAAGCACACACACCCCATTATAGTCTATGGGGTCTGTGTGCTTTCACTGGCACACCGCTAGCAAATGCGTTCGGTATTCCATTCGGGGGGCTCCATGTGGACTTCCCGAACAAGTTACCGAATGCAGATGTGAACAAGGGGTAACTGTAACAAACTTACCTCTGCTGAGCTCCACTGCAATACCCAATGCAGGTCGGGTGCTCTTTGGGCCCGTTCCAGTCTTTTAAATGACATCAATGACCCTTGGGGGCCTGCTGAGGCCTGTGATTGGACCCCAGCGGTCACATGCGGCATAGGCTTCATTATGCAAGCCATACCAATATTTGTACCAAATCATGCCAAGTTTGCCTAACACTGTTGTGCATAAAATATTTGTCTTGTTAGGAGTAGAGATGAGCGAGTAGTACTCGATCGAGTAGGTGTTCGATCGAATACTACGGTATTCGAAATACTCGTACTTGATCGAATAATACTAGCTGTTCGAAGTTAAGATTCAATGCAGAAGCAGCGTTGATTGGCAGAATGCTATACATTGCCAATCAACGGTGGTTCTTCTCTTACTTTTAGAAGTCTTCTCCCTGTACAGCGTCCCCGCGTCCTCTTCCAGCTCTGCATTCACTCTGCTTAGGCTTCGGGCCTGGGCAGAGCTGACTGCGCATGTACGTGCAGGCGTGGAAATGCGTAGTTGGCTCTGCCTAGGCCCGATGCCTAGGCAGAGTGAATTCAAGGCCGGAAGAGGACGCGGGGACGCTGCGCAGGGAGAAGAATCCAGCCTGACCCTCACTCATGGACTTGGTAAGTAGAATTTGATCGAATGTTGCGTACCCCTGAAACAAGCATTTCCCCCCATAGACTATAATGGGGTTCGAAACCCGTTCGAACAGTCGAACAGTGTGCGGCTGTTCGATTCGGATTTCGAACCTCGAACATTTTAGTGTTCGCTCATCTCTAGTTAGGAGATCTCCCCCCCTTGTACAAAGTGATAATCCTCTTCTATTTCTCTATGTCACTCACGTTGTCACTGGCACAAACTTTATCTGGAGATGTGTGACTTTGTAAGACATAAAAGGAGACATGACAATTGTCTGATAACCATATTGACCCACTGACACCTGTCCCGACCTTTGCCTGAACACTGTGATGAACGAACTCTGCCTGACCTGACCTTGGCTTATCCACTGATCATGTCTATCACATTGGTATCTCTTAACCCTGAACTGAGTCTATTCCTAGAAGTAGCAACTTGGTGTTCCCTTCAGTGAAGACCAGATCCCTGTATTGGTGAAAGGGTAAAAACCAGGGGTTCACTTAGACAACACTCTTGGGGGCAGTCACAAGTCATATTCATGGGCGCAGTGAGTCTACCCCTGTTGCTTTACACAATGCAGGGAGAGATGTGGCAACACAACTGATACATTGTTTCCATAGGAAAAATCCAGATTTTAAATTAAATAATTGCATAAATTGATTTCATTTTTGGTTGTAATTGGCAAGGTAATGGGTAACACCAATTTTTTTTTTTTCCATTTGACACAACTTGGCATCTGGATATTGATATGTTGTTTGACATCTGTATGTTCTCCTCACTAAGATTACCCCATATACCCCGTATACAATAGCGTCTGGTCTATGTGGGTCCACTTGGTGTCTACTTCTTCGTAGCAAAACAAAAAGTTAATGAGTGTTCTCCACATTTGTAGCGAAAACTAATTAAAACTATTATTGTTCGCTTCGTTTTGTTCCTGCAGATTGCCCAGGTGTGAGTCATTATCCTAATTAAGACAATCAGTGTGACAAGATGGTGACAAGGGAACATCTGTACATTAAAAAAAAAATAGCGGAATAGAATGGGGCCATTTCTATAGGACCCCTAAAGTTCTGCCATCTAAAATTAACCAACTCTAGAAGCTGAGCAGGTTCACGGTGCTAAAGTTATAAATAATCCCGAGAAATATCTCCACTTCTCATCTATCTGAAGATCTAACACCATAAAAACGAACCAGTAATAGACAATGATATGACTTTCGCTCATGGTGGAAACTTTTGTTCTACTCTTCTTGATAGAAGATGCAAAGCCAACCAACAAAATTAACCAACGTAAGTGGACAGGATGGAAGAGACAAATGTCTTCTTACCTGGTGGGGTGGTGAGGATGTCACAACAACCCTTAATGCATGTTACACCAACCTGATGGTATGGAGTCCATTGCAGCCGCTGATATACGCCACAAGGACATCAAAGTAGTACAGTATGGACCAGCCTCTCCCAATGATTCGGCAAAGGAACAGCGCTCACCTGGAGATGAATGGAAATTTTGTTATTGAACAATACACAACGCGTTTCTGGCCAATGTTGTCCCTTTCACAAGTGCAAATATTCCTTCCCCAGTGGTCCAGAAGTATAAATGAAAGCTGTAATGGCTACTATTTATTGTATGATGAGAAATTCTGTGAGACCAAAAGAACGATATAGGGGCAAAATGTCTACAACTAGTATCAGGTTGGTTGCCCAACACAATAAATAATTGTAAAGCTCTGTCTATACAGACCATTTGCATGTATACTTTCAATTGCACGCACAAGACATATCGTCTAAAATGAAAGTAAACTCTAGTGGAAAGTTATTGACTCCAAAATCAGCTACAAATGGAGTTTTCGAAGCCCGTTATAATGTCCAAGCTTAGGCTCACCTACTGGCACCAATAGCCCTTAAGGGGAGTCTATTACCAGAATGGTAATGTAGTATGCTGTTGCACATTTGCATAGATAGATGCCCATAGATGTTGCCGGTGGACTTGTAAATCCTGCAAAGAATCTGACATCCCTACTGTGCTTGATTTGTGATACATCTGGCAACTGGGCAGGTCAATGAAGTGATGCAATCTGGCAGAGACATTGCTGGGAAACCATTGTTGTGCGGGCGTGATCATTATCCTGCTGGTGGAAGTTGGAAGCTCTTCCAGGAGTTGTTGGCGCTCTTTGTAGCTGTACTACAAACTGTTATATATGGCGTCTCCCCAAATCATCACAGCAACAGCTGGGGAGTGTCTCATTCCATGGCAAAGGCAGGATTGAAGTAGACAATGCAAGGTCTCCATACTCAGACCTGACCATTGTTGGATGCCAAACAGAACCTGGATTCATTACTAACGTCAAAGTAGTCCTGGTTTCTCATTGTGACACCAAATTATTTTGTCTAAGGGCTTGGAAATAGTTTGGCGGAGACTGGGTGTGTAATGGAGGTGCCACTTGTGTCTGGATGATGGAAAAGGAAACTGGGAGCTGCTCGTGCCTTGTGGCAGACCAAACAATGTTAGTTTGTCTGGACTGTTTAGAGCCTGTTCACCATGTATGTTTGCCATTGGGCAATGGCAACTTCTAGCATCTCCTAACTACTAGATCAGAATGGCTTACATGGTGGGGAATTTGTTGAAATGACCCTCCTGCTTCTCTCTAAGCACCATGTCTTTCAGTCCCTTGTTGAGCAATCATAAAATTTTCACCAAAAGAAGATCCTGAGAGCCTTGTTATAGAGCAGTGGGGGAAACTCTTGTCTGCCCCGTTTGTGGTGAGACCTGGTATCAAATCAGACCACACCTGTAACTGCATGCTGAATTTTGTAGCAATCCAACATTTCTATTTGGATACATTTTTTGAGTATCTTTTTGTGTGTTAGGCCAGGGCCAGTCCCTATATAGTGGCCAATCCCATCCACACACTATGGATAAAATACGTACAGTGGACACATTGCGGTTTCTAAACTATTGTGGTTTCGGAAATTGCAGAATGTCAATTATACTAACGTATATGTAGGTGTAGTGTCAATAGAAAGTCTACAGAAGAAACCCAACTGTGGAAAAAACCACGATGAGTTCCCGCCGCGTTTTCTCCCATGGAGCTTTTGGGCTGTGGCCCGCTACGTGTGGCCTTAGCCTTAGCCAGTGTATTTAGTTTGGCATTTGCTGACCATGTACCTTCATCGTGCTCATTGGGATGACACGGACTGCCAAACAGCCTTGTTAATAACCTCGCCACTTGGCACCTTTTTGCGACACTATTGGATTCGACCAGCTTCAGCTATATTCCATCTACACCATCAGCATAGCAAAGACAGGAGTGAATTGTACGCTTACATAAAAAATGTATAAGTGAATCATTGCACCGACTGAAACAGCTTTAGTCTATTCTGATAATTGGAAACCTTTTAGAAGGTGCAGCCGACTTCTCCCTGGATGTGTTAGTTAGAATAATATTCTATACGGCATTATGCCTTAGCTGTAAATTAACCATTACAGAATGCTTAGTCGCTAATTCCGCTCCTACAATCAAAGACCGAAACCAGAAAGGTGATATATACGTCGTATCACGGTTTAGCTTAGCTCAGCCGAAGTCGAGTAATGCATATGGCACAAAGGATGGAATATTTCGAGATTCTTCTCATCTGCTTATTCACACCCTACGCTAGAGGATGACAGCGAAGCCCATTTCTCAAACCCACCTGCACCATTACAGCTGCTGACGTTGCGCTTCCTTGGTGTGGTCAACCGATGACCTTGACATGATCTTACTGAAAAGTCGGCCATGTTATGTAGGAGGGATTTTAGTGGTGTACGACCATCCATATGGCAGAGGAACTGAAGTATAATGACAAATTGCAATACCTTTGGTATAAAGGGGGTGGCGATTTATGTAGACGAGTTTCACCAATACCAAAATTCACAACAAATTTCGAGTGACTCGGACACTTAAAGGAATGGATGGCTCCAATGGAATGGAAGGAATGCTTATCCCATTTAGGTAACTTGTAAGCCAAGAGTAAGCAACACAGGGACTAGTAATAGAGTAATGGGATTAAACAGGCAAAGTCTTGTCTGGTGGAACTTAAATTCTTCATTTGAATTCCATTATCAAGGTGTATACCAGCTCAGACAATGGTGGTTCATCCACCGGGAATCCTTAGCAGTAAGGTTACCTGCTAGGTATTCAGTATCTGTTTTAGAAAGCACCTCCACAATTGCCTACATTACTCTGGGTGGTCTCTAGTAGGGTCGAGCCGATCTTGAGATTTCAGGATCGATTTTAAAATCCAATTTCCGATCATTTTCCAGACGATCCCGATCGTGATCTTTGCTCGATCGCTGATCCCGATCCTGATCCCTCAACCCTAATTGTATATTATATATAGAGTAGGGTTGAGCCAATCTTGAGATTTCAAAATCCGATTTCCGATCATTTTCCAGCCGATCCCGATCGAATTGCTCGATCGATGATTGGGATCCGATCTTTCCGGATCCCGTTCGCTCAACCCTAGTCTCCAGTCGTAGCCAAACTCTCTATAATCTGTCCTGCTTGTGGAGTTTTATACTAGCACTCAAGTCACCATCGTTTGGGTGTGCAATGGAGACCCAAAAGAAGTGATTACCTGCATAGACAATAATGAGGCCCTCCAACTTTCCAAACGGTTTCCGCCACTTTTATACTGAGTCCTCCACCGATTGGAAATTTTTGAGTTTTATATAGGCAAATTTCTAAATTGCTTAGTTTAATACTTACATAGTTGATAAAATTGGAGAAAGGCATATAGTAGGTGCATCACGTCGTCCAACCTATAAGTAGGGTTGAGCGATCGGGATCAGGAAAGATCGTATCCCAATCAGCGATCGAGCAAATTTCAGGATCGGCTGGAAAATGTTGATCTGATGGAAGGCAAAAAAACACAGGGAAATTTCAAGCAAATACTCTAGGCAAAACTTGTTCCTCACTGGATGGCATGACCTATCAGCCCACCACCTTGGCCCCTGCTTGTGAAATAGGGAAGCCCTGTATAGTCACACCTCCATTGACGAGAATCGCTAATTTGAGTAGGGCGCCATTTCTAATACAACGGTGAATATCTATGTACAGCACTCTATTGTTGATCAGTGTCATAAATGTCTTATATATCATGAAAATGGGGCAAATACTTCTAGGCACTGTGCGTATATTCTATATAAAAATGTAAATCTCCCACCCCACCTGAGCCCAGATGTCTATTCTCATCCAGTTAGCATACCGCTGATGCTACGTGTCGTAAAATGAATAGATAAAATAAAGTAAGTTGTGACTTCAATTAGTGGAACAGACTTGGCAAAACACAGAACATTGCGGGAGCTGCAGTTACAGTAAGTTAAAAGCACTGAGCCATTTAATGGTTTCACTGCTGCTTTCAGGAAGTTGATCAAGAGCAGGAAGAAGCCATAGTACAAAAATAAGATATGTGGAAACTTTCTACTGCTCATCCACCTAAATAAGCATAGGTTACATGTACATACAGGGAATAAAGTGCAAATCCGAGTACAATGAGTCCTGTCATCAAAAATAAGTGACATATCCAACAATCTGGAATCGAGGGACCCAAGGTGAGAGTTTTGGTAGATCAAATTTGAAAAATTTGAAAAAACTAAATTCTCAAATTTTGGTAAAATTTTGGAATAAACATGATCAGCACATAGGAGTGGATTGCCTTGCTGTCCATGGGGCTGGTACAGCTTGTGGAGGGGCAGAATCTTGTCAGCCCCCAATTCAGTAGCCGGGTCATGACACCAGGACACCAGCCAGACCTTACTAGTGATGTCACAGGTTTTAGGAGGCAGGTGCAAATCTCAGCACCGGCATAAGTGCAGTGTCTGTTGCTGAGGCCCTGTTTACAAAAGCCAATGTACTGTTGTATTAACAACTACTGAACGGTTAAAATGGGAGAAACCCATGGGAGGTCCAGGAAAAAACAGGATTCCAGGTCTCCAATTACGTCTGGTCATCCCTTGCACCATCTTCCAGCCTCTTCTGGGTTATGTCACTGACCTCACGGTGTGCACTGATGTCAGGGTGCTTGCGTCAACGTGTAATGATGTAGTCATGATGCTATAGTAAACCACTTGCTAGGCCCAATCACAACACCAATCCTACTAATATTATGGATGTTTGGATGTTTGCATGTTTGTGAGTTTGGATGTTTGTTCCTCAATCACGCTAAAACGCCTGGACGGATTTGCGTGCAATTTTCCACAAACATAGTTTTCCCTTAGGATTGAGTCATAGGCTACTTTTGGTGCCACTAAACAACATGGCTTCCTAGCAGGAGACTCACAAAAGCAGGACTCCTAGCCCCAGCTATAGACTAACACACACTGCCTGGCATTTCCTGCCTCAACCTGCCTGCACACTCCTTACTGTCACCTCAGGAGTAGCCCTCACTCTACTCACTCACATTTACATATAGATTTCCACTATATAACAGATCATATTGTCTGTATTACTACATACACAATATAACACACCACATTGTCTGTATTACTACATACACAATATAACAGATCACATTGTCTGTATCACTACATACACAATATGACATCACATTGTGTGTATCACTACATACACAATATAACACATCACATTGTCTGTATCACAACATACACAATATAACACATCACATTGTCTGTATCACTACATACACAATATAACACATCACATTGTCTGTATCACTACATACACAATATAACACATCACATTGTCTGTATCACTACATACACAATATAACACATCACACTGTCTGTATCACTACATACACAATATAACACATCACATTGTCTGTATCACTACATACACAATATAACACATCACGTTGTCTGTATCACCACATACACAATATAACACATCACATTTGCTATCCCACCAAACTTTTTAAAGCACTTTTACAGTTTCACACGTCTGTGTCCGCCCAATTCTCAAATCACCACAGATGACGTTGCGGGTAAAAGCTAGTGATAATATAAAGGGATGCAATTGCAGATCCAAGATTGTGTGAGTGGAGGGTCCAAACCCGTTAACATCAACGTAATGATGGACGTCACACCGTAACATGCAAATAATTATCTATTTATTCATCACAAGTGTATATATGGTAGAGCAGTAAAACGTTTTTCGGTCTTTACAATCAAGACCTTCATCAGACCCTCTGTTATTGTCCAGAACAGGGCCTGCAAAAAATGCCAATTGTCTCAAAACCAGATAGCACTGCGCTCATTGGATATGCGCATGATATACGCATATCCAACGAGGGCAATGCTATCTCACTGGGCAATTTACCCTTTCACCTGGTTTTGACACAATTGGCAATTTTTGCGGGCCCTGTTCAGGACAATCATGGAGAGTCTTGATTGTACAGACTGAGAAACGTTTTACCGCTCTACCACGTAGGCACTTGTGATGAATAACCAGATACTTATTTGCACGTTACGGTGTGAAGTCTATGATTACGTTGATGGCAACACCCATGATGTCATCCAAGAGGCTGGAAGACGACATAAGAGAGTACCAGAAGCCACATGGACTCCTCGTAGAGGTGAGGAAAGGTGGATATCATCGGGTCTGAAGACACCCCAGAGTATAATAATATAACTTTGATTCAGATTGAACGAGTTTGGACTGAACTGAAACTTCCTAGTGAAACGAGCGAATATTTGTGAAGTTCGCCCATCATTAGGGACACCCATCCTGCCCTAAATCCATTGCAGTACATAGGAGATCCTCGGATGTTGTCGAGCCCACTGGAGCATGTCTGTGGAGAACATAAGCGCTGGCGTTACGACATCTAGAAAGGACATCTCGCCCCGAATATTTCAATTCCAGATAATGACGCAAGTGTTATTAAACTTTGTTCTGCTGGGGAGTAAATTATGGCCCAAAAAATAATGGCTTGTGGCAGTGTTTACCATTGTTCTGCTTGCAGTTTATTCCAGCACTATTACAGAGAACAGCACCCTTAGATCGATCGCCTCGCTGGCAGAAACACAGCTACGATGGAGTGCAATGTATAAAAGCAGCCAGCATATATTGTTTTTAATAGCGCAGGGCTTTAGTAATCCAGCCCCATGTGTACCGCTCCGAGAAAGTTATGAAATTGGAAAAAGTTTTCATTGTAATTGTTAAGTTTCCTCTGATCATTTAGAACAATTTAGTTATATCAGATCTGTCTACGTGGGGAAGATACCTTCTCTTCTCAGGTTTGACTGACAGGTATTACTGCCTACTCTTATTTCTGCTGTTTCCTAAAATCTTCTACTTGTCTTAAAGTGGTTGCCCATCCTTAGAACTTTTTTTTTTTACAGAATTGTTCATACACCTGCGCTTGAGTCTCCATTCTTGAGGACCCGAAAGATGTAAACCCAATACACTTAAACAGACGTCCAGTTTCCACTAGGGTTGAGCCATCGGGATTGGGACAGATCGGATCGCGATCGGCGATCAAGCAAATTTCATGATTGGGATCGGCTGGAAAATGATCGGAAATTGGATTTTGAAATCTCAAGATCGGCTCAACCCTACTGTATATATAATATACAATTAGGGTTGAGCGATCGGGATTGGGAAAGATCGGATCCCGATCAGCGATCAAGCAAATTTCACAATAGGGATCGGGATCGGCTGGAAAATGATCGGAAATCGAATTTTAAAGTCAATCCTGAAATCTCAAGATCGGCTCCACCCAAAAAATGCAGAGAGAAAAGTCCCACTTGCAGGACTTTTCTCTCTGCATTTTTTCAAACCCGAACTGGGGACAGAATCACAAGTGTGGGTGTGAATCCCACCTTACTTGATCCTGGTTGCTCCCGTTTTGCAGCCCAGTTGCTTTCTGTATCCTGTTGTCCATGTCACAGCCTTCAAAATGTGCACCATTTTAGATTTCTAGGGCAGGATGAGCCTAGGAGACCTTGTCATGAATCAGGTATATCCTCTGCCATTGCAGGGGGCATAAAATTGACATATAATACCCTGGTCTTTATGAATCTCCGCCTCATGATTCCCCCTAAATTTGGTAACCCAACTAGACATGGGTCAATCTCATGAGATATTCAAGAAGCCCATCCTCCTTTAGCATGAATCGAAAGTGGTCTTATTATACTCTGGGGTGTCATCAGACTCCTATATAATAAGTGGAGGCTGAGGGGAGGTGCGGAAACATAATAAACATGTATACTACCTCTACTGGACTTCCTGATGACCTCTACTGGGTTCCTCTTCCAACCTTATGTGACCTCCTGGGTGATATGAAAGGACCTGGGGGATCACAAGGTCTGTGAATGGGCCTCAGATCACATTGAGGTTAGAATGCTTTTACTAAGTGGTAGTCCCACCACCCCTGGACTACCACTTAGTATACTCCGGGGTCTGAAGAAACCCCCAAATTTAATGTTGATTAGTTTGGGTGGTGAATTGCAGAAGTTTTGGTTAATGGGAGAAAATTTTGGAAAATTTTCTTATGAATATGGCTCATTCCGAACCAATTTGCTTAATTCTCACCGCCACACCTATGCCTTTCTCGTAAGTTTTTGCTTTACGCTGACCTACCCTTTAAGCAATATAAGATAGGTCAAACAATAGGGTTTGGGTAAAACCTTTCACTGGCTTGCCCTTTAAAAGAAATTACATGCAACCTTTATGTGATTATTGACTTGGGGACATTGTATACATACGTGTAGCATTACACAATGGGATTATAGGAAAGGGTAAATTAAAAAGAAATGAAGACTGGCTTGCATCGGATATCACCTCCAGCCAAGGGGTTTCCCCCTGGTAAGTGACCTTTGCACATTTTATTAAATTATCATGTACGAGCTTGTGAAAATGCCATCCGTTGTCGGAACGTAAAAAATTTATGGTCGGCCATATTGAATGTTTAAAGCAGAATCTGGTGGCAGGAGATCGATACTATCAAATTCATTATAATAAACATTGTGTTCCAGATTCCTGACGCCTTGATGGTTTTGTGTTTTGCATTTGTTGAATTGTAAGGGAATACAAGCTTAGTATTGATTAAGTTGCAAATCACGCTAAGATTTCTTCCAATACCTACTTATAATATATGGCTTCTGTACTGTACCGAACGCGATTTGTCAGGTCGTCTCCGTAGACTTCGGCGTTCGCAACGTAGAAAGAATAACTATAGACAAATAATGGAGAAGGATAGATGCCCGAATAAAATGGCCTTTTGCCGGGCGCTTCATGCTGATGGGGACTCGGGAAACCGTAGATAATGAACTGATTCTTTGTTCCGGTTTCCTGAGAGTTCTAGAATACAGCGGTGCCTATAGATACACTATTAATTGTTTCCAGGGCAACCATTGTACATTAAAAAAACATTGTAATTTAATGTAATCCAAAAATAACTTATTGTACTTGGAGATGAAAGACAAAAAGAAGATAACTAATGGGGATAAAGAAAGGTAATGGCGGAGCTGATGACTATAGGGGCGATAGTACTCATGGTCAAGAAATGTCTTCATCAGGGTCTAGCTGGTGAAGAGTGGAATGTACCACTAATATCAGGACGGGGTCACTCAAATCGTTAGAGTGAAAAATCTGGCATGAAGGTTGTACCCCATTGCCTGCACATGTAAGTGCTATCCAGTCGTTGGAGAGCCTGGCACTAGAGTGAACCTAGTGTCCAGGAAGGGTATTACAAGTATAATGGAACACCATATATGGCCCACACCTTTTGTATTGATAGGATCAATACAATCTACATCAATGAATATGAGTGCATTTGGCTCGACGGAAACTGTTATTTTTGCACTTGAAAAAGGGCCTGGATCTGTCCCGAAATGCGTCATGCCTATCTGTTTAATACTTACCACAATAAAGATTTTTGTCTGGGATATCTTGGCTTGAGCCTAGGGTTGAACCGATTTCAGGATCGATTTTAAAATCCAATTTCCGATCATTTTCCAGCCGATCCTGATCATGAAATTTGCTCGATCGCCAATCAGAATCCGATCTTTTCCGATCCCGATCGCTCAACCCTAGTCAATGCTTCTCTATGGGAAAAGTCACTTTTACGGGTTGAGCCGATCTTGAGATAACCTACGATCTCAATCGGCTGGAAAAGATCGGGATCTCAATTCCGATCGTGATAGTGAAATTTACTCGATCGCCGATCAGAATCTAATCTTTTCCGATCCCGATGGCTCAGCCCTATGTACTACTAATACCTGGTTGGGGGTCACTCTGTTAAAGAAACCACTCAAAATCGGTAGAGTGAAAAATCTGGCATAGTGGATGGACACCCAATGGACCCCATTGACTGCACGTGTGTCCGTTGGAGAGCCTGGCACTAGAGCGAACCTAGTGTCTAGGAAGGGTATTACAAGTATAATGGAACACCATATGTGGACCACATAGATTATCAATGGATACGACCATAAATGTCAAAACTTTCCATGGTCTGGAATCCCAGACATGATTTCCTTATTATGGCCGGGTTAACTTCCCATACATGTAGTGTCCCTATATGATAACCCGTCCACAAGAAGAAAATCATGGGTGATAAGTCCATAGAAAATCCTGCATTCATAGTCACATCCATTGCAACTATTCGAGACAAATGTCTCTTGCCACAAAATATTTAGAGAAAATCTTTAAAATTGCAAATTTAACTATGGTTAAGATTGTGGAAAACCTCCAGCATAGTTATATCTGTAGACCTTAAGTCCTATGGGAAAGTCTCTTGTATATGCTGTGTGCAGGAAGAGTAGACAAGATGTGAGATCATTTATGGTCAGCGATGGATGTAACGACAGCTCAGATATATGATCAATCGAGGTGTTATTGTAATCTGGTCTTGATGACTGTTAAAAAGAAAATCCTTAGTCAGTCTATTATTAGGCTTAGTGGACAGAGTAAAAATCGTCTGATTTAGTCCATTAAAAAAAAAAAAACAAAAAAAAAAAAACAATTTCAACCAGGTTTTTATATTAAAATAAATAAAATAAATAAAATAAAAATAAGTAAAATAAATAAATAAAATAAAAATAAATAAAATAAATAAAATAAATAAAATAAATAAATAAAATAAAAATAAATAAAATAAAAATAAATAAAATAAATAAATAAAATAAAAATAAATTGAATAAAAATATTTTTAAAGAATTTTTGATTATTTTATTTTTAAAATAATTTATTTTTTTATTTATATACAGTATACATATATATATATATAATATGTATTATTAATTTAATATATATATATATATATATATATATATATATATATATATATATATATATATAAAAATAATGTATCTTTAATTTACATGTTACTATATATAATTAAATTAAAATTAATATAAATAATTAAAATAAATTATTTTTAAGTGTACATTATACGCCCATATAGTTTTATCATCTAGCACTGGCCGATGTACATCATGATATAACATTGCTTTTCCAAGCGGATAAGCCGCCCCAGGAAACCTAAGCAAGCATGGAAGGAATAGAAATGATATGCCAGTCCGTCTTTGGCTCTAATCAAACCCAAGACGCCAGTGGTGAAAGGCAACAATGCTAACTACTGTGCTATTTAATTAGATACTGCCCGGGTAAAGAGAAAGCATCTGCAGGACAGTAATGAGGAATGCCCAAGGTGCCACTGGTAGCCAAAATTGTGAGGAAACAAAAATAACATCAAAAGTGGAAAAAGAAGCCCAACTACAAAGATGAAAACATAAGAAAGTAATAGCGACGGCGAGGGATGAATAGAAAAAGAGCAGCCGGCAACAAAAGAAGCGGGGCGAGAATAATCAGGGAGATGGATAATTTGCTTTTATTCTGCACATTACACATTTTGCAAAAAAAAAAAAAAAAGATCCTTCCTGTATTACAGTCCGTCTGTTACAAAGGGTATTTATGTAGCAAAAAAACGGAGCTGGAAAAGCAAGATGAAAAGGAAGCGATGGGGGACCCCATCAGAACCTGGGCCGCGGCCAGAAAACGGAGGCATCAGCCCGTGTTACAGAAGACAAACCCCGCGTTCCCCACTCCAGCACAAATGACCTGCTTCGGCTTATTTGTGCTGGGCTGTTTGTCGGGAAACACGAGGAGATAGAGACAACAACATAACATTGACGGAAGCCTGTTGTCTGACACTTCATCCCGCAGCTTTTACCTGATTCCCGAGCAAATCAGCAAGCCATTATTACGGCTTCAATTGTGTGTAGTGCTGAGCGGCTGCACCGCTCCAAATTCCCCGCTGCACTCTTTGTAGAGTCGCCCGCTGCCTCCTGTCCTACTTATGGCTTTATGTAGAATCTACAACAAGAACAAAATCCAGTTTAAATACATTAAAGGGAAATATAGAAAGAAATGTATGTGGACATTGTGATTTATGGCGGCAATAAATCGTACCCCGTCACCACCGATCCCTGGTGATTAATGAGAACCCATCAGCCTCGCTAGGGCAGAAGAAGCTCATTGTCATATGGCCATGACGTGGAATTCTTAGGGGGGGGGGGGGGGGGTTGTTACATTGTTACAGTTATTGAAATATTTGGCAGGATGTATATAAATGTATATAGGATTTATGGTCCTTGATACAAATCAGGATCACATTGTTCCGTAGGAATGGCTTATTTTGTACCAGGATCAGGAAAGATTACCAGGGGCACAGTTATTTGGGGGCACAAAGGTTGTCGTCATATCTGGGACCGACCCGTCTCAATAAGACATTAGCAAAAACAAACATGCTTTGTGAAGATTGGAGAAAGATCCGGACAAGTCCCAACATCACATGCATATTTGTGTGTATTAAGCCTTGTATGTTGCTACTGTTTCCATATGATAAGGTTAGAATACATACGGTATAGTTATGTGTAATGGTGGATTATAATATGGTTGGTTGCTCCGGGCCCTATGTTTGTAGCCAGCCCAGATCAAGCGGGACAGTCCCTCATTTCGGGTGCTGTCCCTCTGTTCCGAGCAATAGGCAGTGACTTCAGCTCTATCCGTGTCCTCCGTGGTCCATTATTCAGTTTTCACAAAGAATACTCCCCTCACCGCGTTCCCAGTGACCCGCAGGCTCTGACCATAACGATGTCTGCGGCTCGGCGCTTATTGACCTTCCCTGCCACAGACATTGATACAGTCGGAGTCTGCAGGTCAGTGGAAATGGGGTGAGGTGAGTATTCTTTGTTTGTTTTTTGGGGAAATTAAATTATGGGGGAATGGGGGACTTACAAAAAGTATGAACTGGACCAGCTTATGTATTGAAGTGGCCCCGATCTGGACACAAAGCCCCTGGGGGTCTATGTCAACCAAAAGTATCTAATAGTTGTAGCATAATACAACTATGCACATTTTGCTGCAATATATGGTGCGGGGGAGGGGGGCATAGTGAACTGTGCCATGGTCCATGAAGGAAAAACTGTGTGCGGTACTGTAGGAGCAAACACCACATATGGTCACATGAACCATACGTCCGTGCAAGTCAGAATCCAGAGGGAAAATCTATAAAGTAGAGTCATCAGTAGGGTTGAGCGATCGTGCTCGGAAAAGATCGGATTCCGATCGGCGATCGAGAAAATTTCATGATCGCGATCGGAATTCTGAACACGATCTTTTTAGGTGGGATCAAGATCGGTGATTATTCCCACAATGCTTTGCTACTGGCCAAGCATTGTGGGAAAAGCTAACAATGTTAGCCTTCACACTGAGTATACGCTCTGCTCACTCTGAACGGCGTGTATACTCAGTGTGAAGGCTCCGCTGCAGTTCCATAGGAATGAATGGAAGCAGCCGGCACACAGCCTTAACCCCCTGTGCACTGGCTGCGTCCATTCATTCTAATGGGAGACTAGCTAACATCTCTAGTAGCTACTTACCTGCAGAGATGGCTGATCCGGTGCCCGGTGTTCTTGTTCTTCTTGGCCTCGCTGCCCCCGCCTCCCAGGTTAGTGTTAAAGAGCTAGGAAGAAGGCGGGGCTTGTGGCTTAGGAGAGTGTGGGCGGGTACAGGGCAGGGAGACGTCAAGAAAGGACAGCTCGTTTTTTTTTTCTATGAGCGGCAAACTCAGCTCTGCTAAATCTCTGATGCAATAGAGCTGAGTTTGCAGCAGGGTTCGGCGCACACTCAGCTATGCTTCATCTCCGGTGTAGCAGTACCGAGCGCATAGACCTCCATTGTGAGGAGGCGGATTATGATGTGGATTCAGCGCCATAATCCGCCCCCTCTTAGTCCAAGCCCTTATACTCACCTCTTCTGGGCCTCTTTGCAGCATCTGGTGGTTTCTCGGTGTCCTCTTCAGGCCTTGTCCAGCCCCCATCTGATGCCACATTCCCCAGTGTCGCCACTCTAAAAGATTTTGCAGTAAAAAATACCTGGAATTGGGTGTTTTTAGGGTTTTTTTTCACGGTACACCTGCTAGAGTTGCAGTATAATGACCCATTTATTCCGTAACAGGGAAGAGGAAGTCCAAGTAATAATGAAGTCTTCCAATACAAGGAGATTTTCCATCTGTATTGATGGCCGTGCTCATTGCACATGCTCAGTGGGCTGTGGGCCCAAGCACTTGTCCCATTATGCCAGGTGCGGATCCTGGAGTCTGCAACAAATAAAGCACCGGTCGGCCATGTTCTATCATCGCTCATATTCTATTATATTATCTTGATACCAGAAAACCTTATTAGTCATCTCTAGGTAATAGATTTCGATATGAGAAGTTCTTTCTGAATCTTTGATGAGTTTCAGCACAAATTAGCACTAAAAACTCTCCCTTTGGATGAAAGGGTCTCGCGAGGACAAGGCTGGTGGTGCACTCGGAAGCGACACATCCTGCTCCCCTCTTCAGAGAATTTCTACCAACGTCAGTAGACAAAGAAACAGTTAGGTAATGGGATTCATTAAAGATCTGCAGGTCCCTTTAGACCTCAGCGAAACTCTAGAGGGATAACCGGTTGCGTTGCCAGACCGTAAATGACAGCTATGTATCCTATCTGATGTTTAAAGGAGAGCCGTCATCAAATTTTAATAATAAAATCAATTTTTTATTGCGCTAGTAAAATCGCCGTCCCTTCCCTCGTCGCTGACCATCTTTGATAGTTCCTTGGGCTTGTTGCCAACAGATGGATTGACATGAAGTCATAATTAGCTCCATCGTCTATAGAGTGGTGACAGAGTCTATTCAGCCATGCACAATATTTGTTGCGTTCTCCCGGAGAATGCAGCGGGAGACAATGTGACCTGTGTCGCTAATGTGGATCTGATAGTGTTGCGTCCGATGTCAGCACCAGGTGATATTGTCACAGGAAAGTCCCCATTCCCCGATGACCCCGACAATTATTCTACGGTACGTCAGTGTCTGAGAGTGCTCGCAGGAGTATTTATAGCTCATTTAATCTGGCAGGGGTCATCAATTATTATTAACATTTCCAGACATAAATGTAAGGCTTGATGACAGGAGAACCTTCATGAACTTTGCAGACTTTGCCAAAAGCTTATTACCGATATAATCATGGCTGCTTTCAAGAATGTCGGAATGAAATACTGATCTCCGGGGGAAGAGGACGACGGACAAGGTATCAGACAGGACCCAGGCCACAAAATATTCACTACGCACAGGTACCTAGGATACAAAAATGTAAGGAGCTCAAAAATAAACAGTAAATACAGTATATTGACATTTAACTAGAGATGAGCGAACAGTGTTCTATCGAACTCATGTTCGATCGGATATTAGGCTGTTCGGCATGTTCGAATCGAATCGAACACCGCGTGGTAAAGTGCGCCATTACTCGATTCCCCTCCCACCTTCCCTGGCGCCTTTTTTGCTCCAATAACAGCGCAGGGTAGGTGGGACAGGAACTACGACACCGGTGACGTTGAGAAAAGTAGGAAAAACCCATTGGCTGCCGAAAACATGTGACCTCTAATTTAAAAGAACAGCGACGCCCAGCTTCGCGTCATTCTGAGCTTGCAATTCACCGAGGACGGAGGTTTCCGTCCAGCTAGCTAGGGCTTAGATTCTGGGTAGGCAGGGACAGGCTAGGATAGGAAGGAGAAGACAACCAACAGCTCTTATAAGAGCTAAATTCCAGGGAGAAGCTTGTCAGTGTAACGTGGCACTGACGGGCTCAATCGCCGCAACCCAGCTTTCCCAGGATCCTGAATGGAATACACTGTCAGTGTATTCCCGTATACCCGATATATACCCCCGATACCCGTTCCAACGGTGTGCCCCCCCACCTTCACCCCAGAAATACCCTGCAAGTCCCCTAGCAATAGAATTGGGGCTATATACACCCACTATTTTTGCTACTGCCATATAGTGCCATTGTCTGACTGGGAATTCAAAGAATATATTGGGGTTACGTGCACCCACAATTTTTACTACTGGTATACAGTGCCAGTTTCTGACTGGGAATTCAAAGAATATATTGGGGTTACGTGCACCCACAATTTTTACTACTGGTATACAGTGCCATTGTCTGACTGGGAATTCAAAGAATATATTGGGGTTACGTGCACCCACAATTTTTACTACTGGTATACAGTGCCATTGTCTGACTGGGAATTCAAAGAATATATTGGGAATACAAATACCCTCATTTCTTGCTACTGCCATATAGTGCCAGTTTCTGACTGGTAATTCAAAGAATATATTGGGGTTACGTGCACCCACAATTTTTACTACTGGTATACAGTGCCATTGTCTGACTGGGAATTCAAAGAGTATATTGGGAATACAAATACCCTCATTTCTTGCTACTGCCATATAGTGCCAGTTTCTGACTGGGAATTCAAAGAATATATTGGGGTTACGTGCACCCACAATTTTTACTACTGGTATACAGTGCCATTGTCTGACTGGGAATTCAAAGAATATATTGGGAATACAAATACCCTCATTTCTTGCTACTGCCATATAGTGCCAGTTTCTGACTGGTAATTCAAAGAATATATTGGGGTTACGTGCACCCACAATTTTTACTACTGGTATACAGTGCCATTGTCTGACTGGGAATTCAAAGAGTATATTGGGAATACAAATACCCTCATTTCTTGCTACTGCCATATAGTGCCAGTTTCTGACTGGGAATTCAAAGAATATATTGGGGTTACGTGCACCCACAATTTTTACTACTGGTATACAGTGCCAATTTCTAACTAGGAATTCAAAATGCGCAAGGCTCCCGGAAAGGGACGTGGACGAGGCCGTGGGCGAGGTCGGGGGAATGGTTCTGGGGAGCAAGGTAGCAGTGAAGCCACAGGGCGTCCCGTGCCTACTCCTGTGGGGCAGCAAGCATTGCGCCACTCCACAGTGCCAGGGTTGCTTGCCACATTAACTAAACTGCAGGGTACAAACCTTAGTAGGCCCGAGAACCAGGAACAGGTCTTGCAATGGCTGTCAGAGAACGCTTACAGCACATTGTCCAGCAGCCAGTCAGACTCTGCCTCCTCTCCTCCTATTACCCAACAGTCTTGTCTTCCTTCCTCCCAAAATTCCGAAGCTTTACAGAACAATAACCCAAACTGTCCCTGCTCCCCAGAGCTGTTCTCCGCTCCTTTCATTGTCCCTCAACCTGCCTCTCCACGTCACGATTCCACGAACCTAACAGAGGAGCATCTGTGTCCAGATGCTCAAACACTAGAGTCTCCTCCATCTCCGTTCGATTTGGTGGTGGATGACCAGCAACCCACCCTCATCGACGATGATGTGACGCAGTTGCCGTCAGGGCATCCAGTTGACCGGCGCATTGTGCGGGAGGAGGAGATGAGACAGGAGTTGGAAGAGGAAGTGGTGGATGATGAGGACACTGACCCGACCTGGACAGGGGGGATGTCAAGCGGGGAAAGTAGTGTGGATGTTGAGGCAGGTGCAGCACCAAAAAGGGTAGCTAGAGGCAGAGGCAGAGGTCAGCAGCTTAGGCGAAGCCAGGCCACACCCGGAATCTCCCAAGATGGACAGATATAGTGTTGTCTGCACAATTTGCCTCTCAAAATTGATTAGGGGCTCTGAGAAGAGCAACCTGTCCACCACTTCAATGCGCCGTCATTTGGAATCCAAGCACTGGAATCAGTGGCAGGCAGCAACGGCAGGACAAAGGCCGCCTGCCGTTCACACCACTGCCACTGCCTCTGCCTCTGCCTCTGCCACTGCCACTGCTGACTGTGCTGGCGATGCACTCCAGAGGACGAGCCAGGACACCACTTTATCTGCCTCCGCCACTTTGTTGACTTCTACCTCATCCTCCCCTGGTCCTGTCTTATCTCCTTCTCCTGCACCATCAAAGGCACCATCAGGCGTTTCTTTACAACAACCCACCATCTCTCAGACATTGGAGCGGCGGCAGAAATACACTGCTAACCACCCACACGCGCAAGCCTTGAACGCCAACATCGCTAAACTGCTGGCCCAGGAGATGTTGGCGTTCCGGCTTGTTGAAACTCCCGCCTTCCTGGACCTGATGGCAACTGCGGCACCTCGCTATGCCGTCCCTAGCCGTCACTACTTCTCCCGGTGTGCCGTCCCCGCCTTGCACCAGCACGTGTCACTCAACATCAGGCGGGCCCTTAGTTCCGCGCTTTGCACAAAGGTCCACTTGACCACCGACGCGTGGACAAGTGCATGCGGACAGGGACGCTACATTTCACTGACGGCACACTGGGTGAATGTAGTTGAGGCTGGGACTGCTTCCCAAACTGGCCCGGTGTACCTCGTCTCCCCGCCTAACATTCCTGGCAGGGACACGAGAAGAACACCCCCCTCCTCCTCCTCCTCTACCGCCTCCTCCTCCGCCACCGCCTCCTCCTCCGCCACCGCCTCCTCCTCCGCTGTTAGATTGACCCCAGCTACGAGTTGGAAACGTTGCAGCACTGGCGTTGGTAGACGTCAGCAGGCTGTGCTGAAGCTGATCAGCTTGGGGGACAGACAGCACACTGCCTCCGAGGTGAGGGATGCCCTCCTCGATGAGACGGCAATATGGTTTGAGCCGCTGCACCTGGGCCCAGGCATGGTCGTTTGTGATAACGGCCGGAACCTGGTAGCAGCTCTGGAGCTTGCCGGACTCCAACATGTTCCATGCCTGGCCCACGTCTTCAACCTAGTGGTGCAACGTTTCCTAAAGAGCTACCCCAATGTTCCAGAGCTACTGGTGAAAGTGCGGCGCATGTGCGCCCACTTTCGCAAGTCGACAGTAGCCGCTGCTAGCTTAAAATCTCTCCAGCAACGCCTGCATGTGCCACAACACCGGCTTTTGTGCGACGTCCCCACACGCTGGAACTCAACGTTTCAGATGTTGAATAGAGTGGTTGAGCAGCAGAGACCTTTGATGGAATACCAGCTACAAAACCCTAGGGTGCCACAAAGTCAGCTGCCTCAGTTTCACATCCATGAGTGGCCATGGATGAGAGACCTTTGTGACATCCTACGGGTCTTTGAGGAGTCCACAAGGAGGGTGAGCTCTGAGGATGCGATGGTGAGCCTTACAATCCCGCTCTTGTGTGTTCTGAGAGAATCCCTGATTGACATCAGGGATAACTCAGATCACACAGAGGAGTTAGGGATAGCATCCGATCCGTCACAGCTGGAGAGTAGGTCCACACATCTGTCCGCTTCACTGCGTTTAATGGAGGAGGAGGAGGAGGAGGAGGAGGAGGAAGAAGAGTTGTCCGATGATGTGATGGTGATACAGGAGGCTTCCGGGCAACTTCGAATCGTCCCATTGTTGCAGCGCGGATGGGTAGACATGGAGGATGAGGAGGAAATGGAGATTGAACTTTCCGGTGGGGCCAGAGGAGTCATGCCAACTAACACTGTGGCAGACATGGCTGAGTTCATGTTGGGGTGCTTTACAACCGACAAGCGTATTGTCAAAATCATGGAGGACAACCAGTACTGGATCTTTGCTATCCTTGACCCCCGGTATAAAAACAACATCTCGTCTTTTATTCCGGTAGAGGGGAGGGCCAATCGCATCAATGCTTGCCACAGGCAATTGGTGCAGAATATGATGGAGATGTTTCCAGCATGTGACGTTGGCGGCAGGGAGGGCAGTTCCTCCAGTAGGCAACCAAGTTCTCACCGGTCCACACAAACGAGGGGCACACTGTCTAAGGTCTGGGACACCTTGATGGCACCCCCTCGCCAAAGTGCCGCCACGGAGGGTCCTAGTGTCACCAGGCGTGAGAAGTATAGGCGCATGTTGCGGGAATACCTTTCCGACCACAGCCCTGTCCTCTCCGACCCCTCTGCGCCCTACACGTATTGGGTGTCGAAGTTGGACCTGTGGCTTGAACTTGCCCTATATGCCTTGGAGGTGCTGTCCTGTCCTGCCGCCAGCGTCCTATCTGAGAGGGTGTTCAGTGCAGCCGGTGGCATCATCACTGACAAGCGCACCCGTCTGTCAGCTGAGAGTGCCGACCGGCTCACTTTGATAAAAATGAACCACCACTGGGTAGAGCCGTCATTTTTGTGCCCACCTGTGTAAAGCACCCCAACATGAAACTCCATGTCTGTACTCAACCTCTCCAATTCCTCCGCATCCTCATACTCATCCACCATAAGCGTTGCACAATTCTGCTAATACTAGGCTCCCTCCACCCTGATTTCCCCCAACTCTGCTGGTTAGAGGCTCCCTCCACCCTGATTTCCACCAACTCTGCTGGTTAGAGGCTCCCTCCACCATGAATTTGCCCAAACTGGGCTGTTTAGAGGCTCCCTCCACCATGAATTGGTCCAAACTGGGGTTTTTAGAGGCTCCCTCCACCATGAATTGGTCCAAACTGGGCTGGTTAGAGGCTCCCTCCACCATGAATTTCCCAAAACTTGGCTGTTTAGAGGCTCCCTCCACCATTAATTGGTCCAAACTGGGCTGGTTAGAGGCTCCCTCCACCATGAATTTGCCCAAACTGGGGTGGTTAGAGGCTCCCTCCACCATTAATTGGTCCAAACTGGGCTGGTTAGAGGCTCCCTCCACAATTAATTGGTCCAAACTGGGCTAATTAGAGGCTCCCTCCACCATGAATTGGTCCAAACTGGGTTTTTTAGAGGCTCCCTCCACCATGAATTTGCCCAAACTGGGCTGGTTAGAGGCTCCCTCCACCATGAATTGGTCCAAACTGGGGTTTTTAGAGGCTCCCTCCACCATGAATTGGTCCAAACTTGGCTGTTTAGAGGCTCCCTCCACCATGAATTGGTCCAAACTGGGGTGGTTAGAGGCTCCCTCCACCATTAATTGGTCCAAACTGGGCTGGTTAGAGGCTCCCTCCACCATGAATTTCCCAAAACTTGGCTGTTTAGAGGCTCCCTCCACCATTAATTGGTCCAAACTGGGCTGGTTAGAGGCTCCCTCCACCATGAATTTGCCCAAACTGGGCTGTTTAGAGGCTCCCTCCACCATGAATTTGCCCAAACTGGGCTGTTTAGAGGCTCCCTCCACCATGAATTGGTCCAAACTGGGCTGGTTAGAGGCTCCCTCCACCATGAATTTCCCAAAACTTGGCTGTTTAGAGGCTCCCTCCACCATTAATTTGTCCAAACTGGGCTGGTTAGAGGCTCCCTCCACCATGAATTTGCCCAAACTGGGGTGGTTAGAGGCTCCCTCCACCATTAATTGGTCCAAACTGGGGTGGTTAGAGGCTCCCTCCACCATTAATTGGTCCAAACTGGGCTGGTTAGAGGCTCCCTCCACAATTAATTGGTCCAAACTGGGCTAATTAGAGGCTCCCTCCACCATGAATTGGTCCAAACTGGGTTTTTTAGAGGCTCCCTCCACCATGAATTTGCCCAAACTGGGCTGTTTAGAGGCTCCCTCCACCATGAATTGGTCCAAACTGGGCTGGTTAGAGGCTCCCTCCACCATGAATTGGTCCAAACTGGGCTGGTTAGAGGCTCCCTCCACCATGAATTGGTCCAAACTGGGCTGGTTAGAGGCTCCCTCCACCATGAATTGGTCCAAACTGGGCTGGTTAGAGGCTCCCTCCACCATGAATTTGCCCAAACTGGGCTGTTTAGAGGCTCCCTCCACCATGAATTTGCCCAAACTGGGCTGGTTAGAGGCTCCCTCCACCATGAATTTCCCAAAACTTGGCTGTTTAGAGGCTCCCTCCACCATTAATTGGTCCAAACTGGGCTGGTTAGAGGCTCCCTCCACCATGAATTTGCCCAAACTGGGGTGGTTAGAGGCTCCCTCCACCATTAATTGGTCCAAACTGGGCTGGTTAGAGGCTCCCTCCACCATGAATTGGTCCAAACTGGGCTGGTTAGAGGCTCCCTCCACCATGAATTTGCCCAAACTGGGCTGTTTAGAGGCTCCCTCCACCATGAATTTGCCCAAACTGGGCTGGTTAGAGGCTCCCTCCACCATGAATTTCCCAAAACTTGGCTGTTTAGAGGCTCCCTCCACCATTAATTGGTCCAAACTGGGCTGGTTAGAGGCTCCCTCCACCATGAATTTGCCCAAACTGGGGTGGTTAGAGGCTCCCTCCACCATTAATTGGTCCAAACTGGGGTGGTTAGAGGCTCCCTCCACCATTAATTGGTCCAAACTGGGCTGGTTAGAGGCTCCCTCCACAATTAATTGGTCCAAACTGGGCTAATTAGAGGCTCCCTCCACCATGAATTGGTCCAAACTGGGTTTTTTAGAGGCTCCCTCCACCATGAATTTGCCCAAACTGGGCTGTTTAGAGGCTCCCTCCACCATGAATTGGTCCAAACTGGGCTGGTTAGAGGCTCCCTCCACCATGAATTGGTCCAAACTGGGCTGGTTAGAGGCTCCCTCCACCATGAATTGGTCCAAACTGGGCTGGTTAGAGGCTCCCTCCACCATGAATTGGTCCAAACTGGGCTGGTTAGAGGCTCCCTCCACCATGAATTTGCCCAAACTGGGCTGTTTAGAGGCTCCCTCCTCCATGAATTTGCCCAAACTGGGCTGGTTAGAGGCTCCCTCCACCATGAATTGGTCCAAACGGGTTTTTAGAGGCTCCCTTCACTATGAATTGGTCCAAACTTGGCTGTTTAGAGGCTCCCTCCACCATGAATTGGTCCAAACTGGGGTGGTTAGAGGCTCCCTCCACCATGAATTTGCCCAAACTGGGCTGTTTAGAGGCTCCCTCCACCATGAATTGGTCCAAACTGGGTTTTTTAGAGGCTCCCTCCACCATGAATTGGTCCAAACTGGGCTGGTTAGAGGCTCCCTCCACCATGAATTGGTCCAAACTGGGGTGGTTAGAGGCTCCCTCCACCATTAATTGGTCCAAACTGGGGTGGTTAGAGGCTCCCTCCACCATTAATTGGTCCAAACTGGGCTGGTTAGAGGCTCCCTCCACAATTAATTGGTCCAAACTGGGCTAATTAGAGGCTCCCTCCACCATGAATTGGTCCAAACTGGGTTTTTTAGAGGCTCCCTCCACCATGAATTTGCCCAAACTGGGCTGTTTAGAGGCTCCCTCCACCATGAATTGGTCCAAACTGGGCTGGTTAGAGGCTCCCTCCACCATGAATTGGTCCAAACTGGGCTGGTTAGAGGCTCCCTCCACCATGAATTGGTCCAAACTGGGCTGGTTAGAGGCTCCCTCCACCATGAATTGGTCCAAACTGGGCTGGTTAGAGGCTCCCTCCACCATGAATTTGCCCAAACTGGGCTGTTTAGAGGCTCCCTCCACCATGAATTTGCCCAAACTGGGCTGGTTAGAGGCTCCCTCCACCATGAATTTGCCCACACTGGGCTGGTTAGAGGCTCCCTCCACCATGAATTTCCCAAAACTTGGCTGTTTAGAGGCTCCCTCCACCATTAATTGGTCCAAATTGGGCTGGTTAGAGGCTCCCTCCACCATGAATTGGTCCAAACTTGGCTGTTTAGAGGCTCCCTCCACCATTAATTGGTCCAAACTGGGCTGGTTAGAGGCTCCCTCCACCATGAATTTCCCAAAACTTGGCTGTTTAGAGGCTCCCTCCACCATTAATTGGTCCAAACTGGGCTGGTTAGAGGCTCCCTCCACCATGAATTTGCCCAAACTGGGCTGTTTAGAGGCTCCCTCCACCATGAATTTGCCCAAACTGGGCTGGTTAGAGGCTCCCTCCACCATGAATTGGTCCAAACTGGGCTGGTTAGAGGCTCCCTCCACCATGAATTTGCCCAAACTGGGCTGGTTAGAGGCTCCCTCCACCATGAATTGGTCCAAACGGGTTTTTAGAGGCTCCCTTCACCATGAATTGGTCCAAACTTGGCTGTTTAGAGGCTCCCTCCACCATGAATTGGTCCAAACTGGGGTGGTTAGAGGCTCCCTCCACCATGAATTTGCCCAAACTGGGCTGTTTAGAGGCTCCCTCCACCATGAATTGGTCCAAACTGGGTTTTTTAGAGGCTCCCTCCACCATGAATTGGTCCAAACTGGGGTGGTTAGAGGCTCCCTCCACCATTAATTGGTCCAAACTGGGCTGGTTAGAGGCTCCCTCCACCATTAATTGGTCCAAACTGGGCTGGTTAGAGGCTCCCTCCACCATGAATTTGCCCAAACTGGGCTGGTTAGAGGCTCCCTCCACCATGAATTGGTCCAAACTGGGGTTTTTAGAGGCTCCCTCCACCATGAATTGGTCCAAACTGGGGTTTTTAGAGTCTCCCTCCACCATGAATTGGTCCAAACTGGGGTTTTTAGAGGCTCCCTCCACCATGAATTTGCCCAAACTCTGCTGGTTAGAGGCTCAATCCACCCTGATTTTCAAAACAAATGTTGGTGCCAACCTCAACTTACTACAAGGGCCAAATTCACTGCTGGTGACAAGCTCTCCTCACTGCAAGTGCCAAATACACATGTTTCAAGGTGTTTTCCTACTGTCAGAGAGGTGGTATTGAGTGTGTAAAGTGTGTAGTTGTTAGGCTGTGATGTTGGGGTAATAGAGGGTCTTTGGTGTGTTAGATGCCCCCAGACATGCTTCCCCTGCTGTCCCAGTGTCATTCCAGAGGTGTTGGCATCATTTCCTGGGGTGTCATAGTGGACTTGGTGACCCTCCAGACACGGATTTGGGTTTCCCCCTTAACGAGTATCTGTTCCCCATAGACTATAATGGGGTTCGAAACCCGTTCGAACACACGAACATTGAGCGGCTGTTCGAATCGAATTTCGAACCTCGAACATTTTAGTGTTCGCTCATCTCTACATTTAACATTAACATGCCGCGTGATATGGCAAGTCTACGCCGCGGGAGCCTTTACGGGCCGTACACGCTCCCATTGATTTTAATGGGAGCGGGGATCGTATGCGCCGCGCTAGTTTGCGGCCGTGATTTTGTGGCCGCAACATCACGGCCGCAAACTAGCACGACGCATACGATCCCCGCTCCCATTGAAATCAACCTACAGAAAAAATAATAATAACTTATTTCCGGGGATTAAATATGTATATTTCTGACATCTGCCCAAAAACTGGTAAGTATCCCTTTAAGTGCTGAATTATTATAGGCAGTGTTTACCTCAAATTTCAGAGATGAAGAGAAAGTTTGTTCTCTAATTGATTTTTATGGCTAAAAGAGCCTTTTTGTGAGTAGTAACAATCGATAAACGGTGAGCTGTTTGATGAGTCCATTAGACGGACGAGAGCCGCTAATATAACTCAGAATATTCTATTTCTGAAAACCTCGTCCTGAGATGAAACTTTAATCACGTCTGCAGATTTGCTGTCCATATGTACATGTTCTTCCAATTACATACAGCTACCCCCATAACCCCCGTGACCCCTAAAAAACAGCTGATTCCACTAGAAGGCGCCATGGCCAGGCTGGGCAGATGCATGGGCTGTCTATGTAGTATAAAGTCCGCTTGCATCTGCAATTTTCCAAAAATTTCAGTTTTGGTCAAATCAGAGATTTTTGGAGTTCCCACCCTACTGTTAATCCAGGGTCCCCTCAGATTCCAGGGGACAAGCGTTATAATACAAATGGTCCATATATCACATGACCATGGACTGTATATATATCACGTGAACATGGACTGTATATCCCATGATCATGGACCATATATCACATGACCATTGACCATATATCACATGAACATTGACCATATATCACATGAACATTGACCATATATCACATGACCATGAACTGTATATCTCATGACCATGGACTGTATATCCCATAATCATGGACCATATATCACATGACCATGGACTGTATATCACATGAACATTGACCATATATCTCATGACCATGAACTGTATATCACATGACTATTGACCACATATCACATGACTATGGACTGTATATCACATGACCATTGACCATATATCACATGACCAGTGATCATATATCACATGACCATGAACTGTATATCACATGACCATTGACCATATATCACATGACCAGTGACCATATATCACATGACCAGTGACCATATATCACATGACCATGGACTGATTCTGGAAGTAACATAAGGAATAACAGCAAGCAGAGATCTAGAAAACCGCAAGGAATTGATATAGAAATTATACTGGAAAATTCTACAACTTTTCATTATACAAACAATAACATTTGATTGCCAATATTGGTTTGAAATTAGACAACCCCTTTAAGATTGGTTAGATCTGACTTCTGGGATCCCCACAATCTTAAGACTAAAGACTTGTTTGACATTACCTTCCCGGCACACCAGCATTGGCCATTGATTCCGATGTCCATTCTTCACGATATGCCACCACTTTACAAGGACGGGGCGACTCTTTCACTTCTCACTTCCAACGTTGTTGGTTATTTTGTTGCAAATCCTTCCGAGCTCTCCGTGCCACGTATGTGCATTTTAATACTCCTCGGAAGGTGACTTCTAGTATGTGCAGATATTAAACAGGGCAGATTGAACAAGATTACTTTCTTATGTTCTGCCAAGTTTGCCAATAGTCTGATCCGGCCCTGAAGTGAGATCTGATAGCTGAGAAACCGAAAAGTTCAGAAAGCAAAACTTTCGTAGAAACTCTGCCCCGGTATTCCTGTAGAGCTGCCAAGTTCCATCTGTAGCTGACATTTTTTTTGTCAAAGTTACAGGCAACGGAGAGAAAGGGTTTTAGCAATGAATGCTCTGATGAACCATAATATATATCGAGCCGCTTTACCAGAAATTTCAAGATTAAAAATTTTTTAGAGCCTCGGTTTTAACCCCTCTTACTTCTTTTTGTCATTTACACTCATGTGTGGGGTTGAGCCGATCTTGAGATTTCAGGATCGTTTTAAAATCCGATTTCCGATCATTTTCCATCAGATCCCGATCTCGATCCTAATGTAAGTCAATGGGATTTTTTAATGATTGAAATTCGGATTTTGAAAACGGTCCTATTCACTACACAGCATGGAGTCCAAAAATTGAAGGCTTCAGTTTTTGGACTCCACGCTGTGTAGTGATTAAAAAATCCACCGGCTATTTAGTCCCCCCTGCTGTTTGCTTACCAGCACAGATCCGCTCCACTCCCGGGGTGTACGCCGCCCCCCGGAGCTCTGGCCTGTTGTTCTCTATCCGTTTCTCTCCTCTCTCATTCAGACACCGGCAGAGCGCCATACGTGCCCCCGCCTCCCTAGTGAATCACTCACGTCTCCCCACCCTGTACCCGCCCACACTCTCCTAAGCCAGAACAAGTCCTGCCCACTCCCAGCATCAGTAACACTAGCCCATGTACGGCACTCTCCCGGCATGTGAATTAGAGAAGAAAGGACAGAGAACAACGGGGAGCGGCAGTGGTTCTGTGCAGGTAAGTTACAGTTAAGTTGCAGGCAAGCATTGAGCGATCGGGATCGGAATTCCATTCCCGATCTTTTTTAGGCGGGATCGGAACCCGATTGCGATTGTGAAATTTACTCAAACTCTGATCGTGATCCGATCTTTTCCAATCCCGATTGCTCAACCCTATTCATGTGGATTGTTTTACATTGAGCTTCATAGTCTTACGTGGACTGTAGATCAAGCTTAAGTTACAATGAGACCCAACAAGTCATTGCTCAATATTTTGTTTTTGTTTTTCCGAAAAAAATATTATAAACAACCACTGCTATCAAACTGGATCTGAGGCCGGGTAATGCCTAAAGGGTACAAGAGTTTTTATGAAAAAGTTGAAATAGCTGCAAGGTCTGTTTTATGACATGGTGTTCTACACTTATTTCTGCTGCTAATATTCCCATTATCGCTGCAGCACACTTTACATTTCGCTTTAAGGCTGTACAGGAAAGAGTAGTCTGCACCGTTCCCTATCCATTACTACTACTACTGGTTTGACATGCAAATCTGCCAGAAGTGACTGTAAAATAGCAAACAAATAGAGGAAAAGTACAAGAGAACATAATATAGGATATCCAGGGACACTGGACTGCAAATACAATGCATGATGCAGATAAAAAGATCTATAAGGGCAGGTTCACACCTGCACCCGGTCTCCGCTTTAGCCAATCCGGCGGGTTTCCATCTTCAGCCCTGAGAAACTGGACAGGGGACGGAAACCCTTCGGTCAGTTTTCAAACCCATTCACTTGAATGCAAAATTATCACCCATGTTCCCTGCAACAAAGCCGTTTTTTTAAAAACTGGACACAAAGTCCTGCATGTCCAACTTTGTGTCCGGTTAAAAAAAAAAAAGGTTTTGCAGCATAGAGCAAGAAGACGCACACAGGCGCTCACTTTGCAAACCTATTCAAGTGAATTGGTTTGAAAACTGACCGCTGGGTTTCCGTCCCCATCCAATTTCTCGGGGCAGAAGATGGAAATCCGCTGGATTGGCTATAGCATAGACTGGGCGCAGGTGTGAACCCGCCCTAAATCTATGAGCGCCACCAGGTAAGCACCTTGACATCTATGACTAACATCCCATCAGCCATAGCACAAACAGCCAAAAGTAGATACAAGTACATAAGAAAACTTTTCTTATATTGTAAGCTGTGAGATGTGCAGAATGTTTACTCCAGTGCACAGAGAAAGCTGTTCCCACACATGTGTGTAGGGTGCGAGGAAAATCAGCCCCCCCCCATTCAAAGAGAATAGACCCTCCCTTTCACTTGCTGTCAAGTTGTCTTGCTTTCTAATGGTATCTATGGATGGACTGTCCCTAGGAACAGGAAGTAACAAGCAAATAGGTTCGAAAGGGAGGGAGTTTTTTTTTTTAAAAAAAAATATAGATAATAACATGGAAAGTTTTTGGGAAAAAAAACCTCACCGAAAAATTATTTAAAAAATATCTTTAACATAAAACTCGATTCACAAAAACAGGTCATTTTTCTGCCGACACTTCCCCTTTAAGTGTGACTTGTACTAGGGTTGTAACACTGCATACAACTATGTATCTTTGGCGTGGAAGAGATTATACTAATAAGTAACAATTTATCCGCTATAAAATCCTTTGAACCTTGACACCCTTCCATTTCTTTTGGTAGAGAGTGTTTCGGCGGTTGGGATGTTCCAAAAATCCCGTCTCATGAAAGATATGAAAGGACTCCATTATCACATCAATGTAGCCGTATTTTCTGCGCTTGTTTTATTTTTCTCTGTTCCCTTTCTGTTTCTCGTCCCTTATGTTATTTGTGTGATTTCAATCTGTCTCTGGCAGTTTTCCTCTCGTACAAGATCTGACAGATGACATCCACTTGGCCCCACTTTGTTTTAGTCATTTCCATAGCTGCCTTTCAATGAAACTTTGGAGTTTGTCGAATGCGGGGCATTGTCACTGTTACTGCCTTTACATTTAAAGTTCACCGAAACCCAAAAATAATTATATGGAGTTTAGTGAACCATCTTATTTAATGAGGTTACTGGGGGACTCAGCGCGACCCCAAGCGTTCCGAGCCGGGAGAAGGCGGACGGAATGACGGAAAACTTACAAATTACTTATGTTACTGCTTTGTTTCAAATTATTTTTTGGTTCATTTTTTTGGAGGATCTTGGTAGGGGTTCCCTGCCATTAGAAAGCACCTGGGAGTGGGGTGGTGCCGATCTTGAGATTTCAGGATTGTTTTTAAAATCCGATTTTCGATCATTTTCCAGCCGATCCCCATCGTGAAATTTGCTCGATCGCTGATCGGGATCAGATCTTTCCTGATCCCGATCGCTCAACCCTACCTGGGAGAAGAAACCAACCCTAAAGGTGGGGAAACTGACTTGTACTGGGAGTAGGGTTGAGCCGATCTTGAGATCTCAGGATCATTTTCAAAATCCGATTTTTGATCATTTTCCAGCCGATCCTGATCGTGAAATTTGCTCGATCGCCGATCGGGATCCGATCTTTCCCGATCCCAATCGCTGAACCCTATTAATGATATATCCATGAATAGGGTTGAGCCGATCTTTAGATTTCAGGATCGTTTTTAAAATCCGATTTTCGATCATTCTCCAGCTGATTCCGATGACGATCATGAAATTTGCTTGATCATCGGTCGGGATCCGATCTTTCCCGATCCCAATCGCTCAACCCTACCTGGGAGAAGAAACCAACCCTATACCTAATAAGCTTCTATCAAGACTCCGGTGGAGGCGCAGCAGTAAGGTCGGAGGACGTCAAGAGGTGGCCCAAAAGATGTAAGGGAAGGTGAGTATAAATCCGGTTCTATCCAAACACGTTTGGATCACTTGTCCGAACAAAGGACAGAACAAATCTTCAAAGGTTTGCCCATCCTTACCCATCTGTGTTCAGTATTCTGTTCGAGGAGTCCTCACAAGCGGTGTGCCAGTGAAAGCACACGGACCCCATAGACTATAATGGGGTCCGTGTCCTTCCCCCGCGCTGCCCGCATGAATCATGAGGCAGGAAAGTAAATTGCGAACTACTTTCCTGTCCACATGATCCCTGTGGAGATCTCACGGCAAGCACACGGAACCCAATATAGTCTATGGGGTCCATGTGCTTTCACTGGCAAACTGCTTGCAGTTGCATTCGGTATTGCATTCGGGGGAGTTCCTCATGTGAACTCCCCAGGACGGAATACCAACGCAGATGTGAACGAGGCCTTGCATGTAACCAAAATTCACCAAGTCGTTGAATCCGACGCTGACTCCAAGATGGAGCTCCATTTTTCCATCAACTTTCATTCCAGCTTACGTTGCGAATATCACCCAGCCAAATTTTACCTGGACCCTGTTTTTTTTCTTAAATTTTAATTACACATTTCGATGAAACGTTTGTGTTGCTAATGAAGTCAGCGGCGGAGGCCTCGCTGGAAGTAAGCAATATTATAATGAGGGAAGATGTCAGCTCTGCCAAATGCCTTTCGCGGTGATTGATAACCGTATGTTAATTGCTGCCGTTCGCCATTGCCCACTTTATTGCTGCAAATCCTTCAGAAAGAATCAGGAAACTGACAAGAAAGGAACGTCGGAAACATATTGCCCGTTTCAAAGATTGGGATTGGTGGAAAAAAAACAGATATTTTAAAGAAAGTTACTTTTTTCCAAGTCTCTCGTCCATCCATTAAAAAATATAAATAGTACCGTAGATTTCTCTTCCCGTCTCCTACACCCCCCCCCCCCCCCCCCCATGCTGTGTTAAATGGTCTTCTTCTGACAGGGAACAACATAGACTGCAGTGACAACGCGATGTGACACATACAGAACATGCAGCGCTTGCCTCAGGCAAGCAAGGAACTCGCAGGGTAAAAACTACTAAATCAACGAATTCAGTAAAACCGAGTTTCGCTCCCTGTCTCAGACACACAGATTCCGACTCCATCTTGAGAAGTCTTTGGGGATTGTGGCAGGAATAAGATCTGGCGTCATGTGACTACAACGGAGGAATTAGAAGACACAGCGGCGCAGAAGATACTTTGTGATAAGTTGCTCTTAAAGGATCTGTTCTGCAGACTTGTAAGGACTTGCTCACATCTTAGTCGGGAATTCCATCTTTCTATTCCATCGTAGGAACCGAGAAACAGAATTCTGATTATAATGGGGCCCATTGGGTTTCCATCAGGGCGGGATTTTTTCACAAAAACTAAAAACTAATGAACAGAGATCGGAAAATCTGTCAAGATCCATTTCATTTCAAGTTTGGCCAGCTCGGGTCCTTGATTTGTTTCGAGTCGAACAAGTTCGGTAAGAAGCAATAGAATTCTGACCCTTAGAGAAATAAGCAGGCACTTAGAGTATCCAATGGGCGATCCTCGTGAGATTCGTTTCACAAGGTTCGCCTGCTGGTTTTGAACACACTTCACACAATTACAGGTCTCAGTGCCTGAGCCCAGGAGAGGTGAGTAACCCTGATATTTATGTTTACTCACCTCTCCTGGACCGCCACTCATAATTCTCTGAAGAGGCCCCAGAGTATACTGATAGTTTGTGAGTGGTGAATGACAGAAATGTCAGGTTCATCTGAACCCAAAATATTTGCTAAGTAAACATCGTAGGGACTACTAGGGGAAATTGTATTGTCTGCAGGGGACACTGTGGGGAATAATACTGTATGGAGGCCACTATGGGCCATTATACTGCATGAAGGAGCCACTACGGGACGTTATACTTGGTGAAGGAGTAACTGTTGGACAAGAGGAGTCATATCAAGCAGGGACCTGTAAATACAGCATTTTACCATGTGGTCACCAGGAAAGGGGGCACTATGCCATGTGGGGATGGGGAGCCTCAAGTCAAAAGTTTCCTCCCACAATTATTAGGTCTCCATTACTAGGTCTAGGTCTTGTGGTGCAGTAACTGCTTTCCAAAATGGTATGGACCAACCAAAATGTATGGACTCTGCACAGCAAGTCCCCGGAAAGGCATGAAGGCCTTTCTTTTAAACAGCGAACCTCCACCCCAGCGTAACACAAACATCATGCCACAGCTAGCACAGGTTCTTCTCACTCGCAAAGAACTTATCTCGTAGTAGTTTGGAGTCGGGAAGGAATTTTTTCCCCTGTAATGGGGCAATTGGCAGGAGCCCCATGGGATTTTTTGCCTTCCTCTGGATCAACACTGTAGGGGATTGTAGGGTTATAGATTGGACTTGATGGACCGATGTCTTCATTCATCCTCATTTACTATGTAACCACCTCATCCAGACAGCAGGGACATCTCACATTTCGTGCCACCAGGATACAGAACTTGGACAGGGATTTTGGTTGTCCTCAGCATTTTCTTTTTGCTCTTTGTTTTCATTCATAATGAATTGTCCCATAAATCCACAACTACCCCCCTACCCGAGTCCTACCTGCAAATCATTAGCAGAGCCCAGGAAGTCCTCGGGACATAAAGGCTTCTTTCAACCTTGGCCTAATTAGGAAGCCCATGTCTGCAGGACGTTTTCCAGGCCTCGGCCATGTGCCTGCTACTAATTCACTTGACTTGATCAAAAGGCTTTTTGTGGATTGCTAATCACAGTCCTTATGGGCGATCCAGTTTATGGTCACGGACTTTGCTGGAACACAATGTGCAATGGGTGGTCTGTAACATAGACGTCAACATTGAGGCTAAGCAGAGCAGTCCTAAGATTTAATTGTAAGGGACACTCAAAATCGTCAGATGATGTGTATATGGCATTTTTTATAGTATTGTGGATGATAAGGTGAAGCCATGTGCGGCTTGGCATAGTATGTGCAATCCTAATGGCTGCCTGCTAGTACCAACATTATTACAGAGCTGATGTGTGTGTGATCCCAGAGGGCATGTGAATGTCATTGATCTGTATGGATGGCTAGGTTTGCACAGATGAATATATTTTGCATCTTCTCACTCCAGGTGATGTCATTCCCATGCACTGTAATATCAAGGAAGTTGATATTTTTCCATTTTAATAGCTTTTTCCATCATGACAGTCCTCTGGGTCTGGGTCAGAATGAGGTTCCTTAGACCCCTGGTTAAATCGATTCTGCGGGGCCAACTCTCCAACAACTCCTAGGAAATAGACCATAGAAGCCTCCAAATTTGGGATTCTTCTATTGACCCATTATTTTGAGCCTGGACCCACCGGAGGATCCACGGGTATTTTTGTGGGCCAGTCCAACACTGATAGGGGCACCCAATATAATTATACTATGCTAGACATGTCACTTTTCTCCTCCCTATGTCACTACTCGTTTCCTTTAAACCAATACTTTGCACCAAAAATATTTTGGTGCACTTTCAGCCACACCCCTCTTTTCAGCCACACCCCTCTTTTCAGCCACACCCTTCTTTTTCCAAGCACTGGGTTAGTTCATGATAGAAAACCCCAAAAAGGATCATAACAAGTCAAATTTAGTAAGAATTTTTCAAAGGTTTCAGGTTCGGCCTAACATGAAACTTTGGAATCCATCTCCCACCAATCACTATTATACCCTAAGGTCTCTTCATGTCTCAATGCATGATCATCGGAGGCCCAGGGGAGGTACAGATCATAATAAACACTGATACTCACCTTTCTTCACCTCTCCTGGGCTCCCTTCAATCATCTTCTGGCTGCATTTCGACGCCATGAGTTTCCTCTGAGACTTAGGACTAGGGTTGAGCCATCGGGATTGGAAAAGATCGGATTCCAATCGGTGATCGAGTAAATTTCACGATCGAGATCGGCTGGAAAATGATCAGAAATCGGATTTTAAAATCGATCCTGAAATCTTAAGATCGGCTCAACCCTCTCTATGACATCATCCAGGAGGCAGGAAGAGGCCAGGAGATAACTGAAGAGGACTGTGAGGGAACCCAGGAGAGGTAAGTGAAGGTGTTACAGTGTTACCATGCCCATCTATACCCTTTGAATGGCTGGGCTGCATTGATACAATTTCCTTTTTTATTATATCATATAAAATATAATGAATTCCAGATTTTACCGTTTAATGCTCTTTTATTACAAAGTTATTCACTTAAGTCAAAAAGTCAAATCAATTCATTTCATGAGGTTTTTTTGTAGCTATATGGATTTAGAAATCTAATGTGCTAATTCCTGGATTTGGATTACACTTCTCACCTGACACATGAGCAAGGCTGACGTCGGGTATTTTGGGGCTCCATATAGACACATTTTATTCCCCCCCTCCCCCATGACACACATTGTTGTTTCCCATATAAGTGTTACTTTTACTGCTCAGTTACAATGTTACCCCCCATGGGGCTAGTGTCCCGGCGTGTCTAGGGTCTGCAGAGAGTGCAGCGCAGCAGCTATGGACATGCATGGCGATGCAGGGGTATATGGTTTGGTGAGCTGTGCTCCACTCTCTCCCCCTGCCAGCTGCGATCCCGGCACCCCTGCATGAGGCTGCTGTGCGCCTAGTGTCCCAACGTGTATTGGGACTGTAGACTGTGCTGCGCAGCAGGTACGGGCAGGCATGGCGCTCGACGGGTACCCGGCGGGTTTGTGAACCTGGCTCCAGTATGCCTTTCCTCTTCCCAACCCCGGGCACACGGCAAACTCACCTATCCATGGCACGGGGCACACTCCAACGATGCCGCTGTCTCCGGCACTCCGCATATGCGCCGCCATCTTCCTCGTCCCATGCATCGGCCGGCCTGAGTTGTGATAGACCCGCCCCCCCCCCCACATCGGCCACTCCAATCAACGCCAGCGTGAAGGTTCTGTGGCCGACTTCAGTATCTACACCTCCGCCCTGTCCATTGCCTGCTCCAATCGGAGCTCAGGGCGATGACGTCCTCTCAGGTCCTTCAGCCTCCACTGACCGTGCTTTTGGTGCTCGCGGTTGTGAAATTCGCCATCCTATGGGCATGCTAAGGTGCCTATGTTTCCTTCCGGGCGCCATTCTAGGTATGTGCAAAATCTGATTGTAATCTGTGTGTCCTTTTCGGCGTTATTGAGGAACAAACATCCAAACACACAAACTTTCACATTTGTAATATTAGTAAGGATTAATATTTGCCATGTTTCATCAGATTCCGTATTACAGAAGTATAACAAATACCAGGGACTTATTGGTTAAAAAGGATCAATCTAACACCAGGCCAGTGCCCGAGAGGGATCAAGGACCGATATGCAAATAATATATATGATACAATGTAGTTGGAGGCCAGACAGAGAGGAGGCTAGGAGGTTTGTGATAAGCCATGGTGATACTTCCATGACGTGATGTCATACAGAGACAGTATACAACTATACAGTAGCCTTACAATACAGAGCCATACAGGCTACACAAGAGACCGAGCCTAAGGGAATTTCAGAGCGACATGACGATCTTTTTAGGTAGAGATTTCCTTTGATGGTAATTTTCACATTCGTTCTGACTCTTATTTAACCTTCCATGATACGATTGACCTTGGCAGACAAATATAACTGAGCTTTTCTGGCCACATTTGAGGAATTGTCCTATTAAACCGCTCAGCCCATTTCCCAGTGTTAACAAGATGGGTCGGAGAGATGACATCAGGCAGATAACAGTGAACAAACCATTTAGCTTTCTGGCTGTGATCGCGATGACATCTCTCGCCTTTGTGCCCTGTTGTTCTGCTATGAATGGGTCATTGATATCTCCGTCCTTACCAAAATGCCCCATTGTGTCCTTAAGCTGCAGATCTCGCTCATCATTTCATTACATACTAAAGACCCCCCATTGGTGGGGCCACATGGCGAGTTATTTTTGCCTCTTGACTTTCTACTAATGGGAAGAGTCAGGAAAAAAATGTCTCAACTTATTTTTGTCCTGGTCAAATATTTCTATTTGGGGATGAGAGGAAGAATTTAGTCATTGAACGCAACGGGGGAAAAAATATGAGATTATTTGTTTCTCGTGAAAATATTTGAGGTTCGAGGGATGTTCCATGGAAATATAAAGTGATCGAAGATCATGCGGAAAGGAATATCCAGGTCAATATAAAAATGACCTTTAATATCGACCTCTGAATAGAGGCTCAGACTGAGTGATTGATGTCTATATTAAAGGGATTTTCCCACTAATAACACAGGATAGGGGTTAAAGGGGTTATGTGGAGAATAATAATTTTGGGCAGTGTACCGGCTGCTTTATAGTAGCAAACTTAAGCTAGGTTCACACTCCAGTGGACCCGAATGAGAGGCGGACTACTACAGCACCAGTCACACACGGAGCCCAGTAGAACCCATTTACTATAATGGGGTCCATCCAATACAGCAGCAGTTACACACGGAGCCCGGTAGAGCCCATGTACTATAATGGAGTCCATCCACTACAGCAGCAGTTACACAAGGAGCCCAGTAGAACCCATTTACTATAATGGAGTCCATCCACTACAGCAGCAGTTACACATGGAGCCCAGTAGAAGCCATTTACTATAATGAGGCCCATCCACTACAGCACCAGTTACACACGGAGCCCAGTAGAACCCATTTACTATAATGGGGTCCATCCACTACAGCAGCAGTTACACACGGAGCCCAGTAGAACCCATTTACTATAATGGGGTCCATCCAATATAGCAGCAGTTACACAAGGAGCCCGGCAGAACCCATTTACTATAATGGGGTCCATCCACTACAGCAGCAGTTACACACAGAGCCCAGTAGAACCCATTTACTATAATGGGGTCCATCCACTACAGCACCAGTTACACACAGAGCCCAGTAGAGCCCATGTACTATAATGGGGTCCATCCACTACAGCAGCAGTTACACACGGAGCCCAGTAGAACCCATTTACTATAATGGGGTCCATCCACTACAGCAGCAGTTACACACAGAGCCCAGTAGAGCCCATGTACTATAATGGGGTCCATCCACTATAGCAGCAGTTACACAAGGAGCCCGGCAGAACCCATTTACTATAATGGGGTCCATCCACTACAGCACCAGTTACACACGGGGCCCGACAGAACCCATTTACTATAATGGGGTCCATCCACTACAGCACCAGTTACACACGGGGCCCGGCAGAACCCATTTACTATAATGGGGTCCATCCAATACAGCAGCAGTTACACACAGAGCCCAGTAGAGCCCATGTACTATAATGGGGTCCATCCACTATAGCAGCAGTTACACACGGAGCCCGGTAGAAGCCATTTACTATAATGAGGCCCATCCACTACAGCAGCAGTTACACACAGAGCCCAGTAGAGCCCATGTACTATAATGGGGTCCATCCACTATAGCACCAGTTACACACGGAGCCCAGTAGAACCCATTTACTATAATGGGGTCCATCCACTACAGCACCAGTTACACACGGGGCCCGACAGAACCCATTTACTATAATGGGGTCCATCCACTACAGCAGCAGTTACACACAGAGCCCGACAGAACCCATTTACTATAATGGGGTCCATCCACTACAGCACCAGTTACACACGGAGCCTGGCAGAACCCATTTACTATAATGGGGTCCATCCAATACAGCAGCAGTTACACATGGAGCCTGGCAGAACCCATTTACTATAATGGGGTCCATCCACTACAGCAGCAGTTACACACAGAGCCTGGCAGAACCCATTTACTATAATGGGGTCCATCCACTACAGCAGCAGTTACACGCCGAGCCCAGTAGAGCCCATGTACTATAATGGGGTCCATCCACTATAGCAGCAGTTACACACGGAGCCCGGTAGAACCCATTTACTATAATGGGGTCCATCCACTACAGCACCAGTTACACACAGAGCCCGGCAGAACCCATTTACTATAATGGGGTCCATCCACTACAGCAGCAGTTACACACAGAGCCCGACAGAACCCATTTACTATAATGGGGTCCATCCACTACAGCACCAGTTACACACGGAGCCTGGCAGAACCCATTTACTATAATGGGGTCCATCCAATATAGCAGCAGTTACACATGGAGCCTGGCAGAACCCATTTACTATAATGGGGTCCATCCACTACAGCAGCAGTTACACACCGAGCCCAGTAGAGCCCATGTACTATAATGGGGTCCATCCACTATAGCAGCAGTTACACACGGAGCCCGGTAGAACCCATTTACTATAATGGGGTCCATCCACTACAGCACCAGTTACACACGGGGCCCGACAGAACCCATTTACTATAATGGGGTCCATCCACTACTGCAGCAGCAGTTACACACGGAGCCCAGTAGAACCCATTTACTATAATGGGGTCCATCCACTACAGCAGCAGTTACACACAGAGCCCCACAGAACCCATTTACTATAATGGGGTCCATCCACTACAGCACCAGTTACACACGGAGCCCGGCAGAACCCATTTACTATAATGGGGTCCATCCACTACAGCAGCAGTTACACAAGGAGCCTGGCAGAACCCATTTACTATAATGGGGTCCATCCACTACAGCACCAGTTACACACGGGGCCCGACAGAACCCATTTACTATAATGGGGTCCATCCACTACAGCAGCAGTTACACACAGAGCCCGACAGAACCCATTTACTATAATGGGGTCCATCCACTACAGCACCAGTTACACACGGAGCCTGGCAGAACCCATTTACTATAATGGGGTCCATCCAATACAGCAGCAGTTACACATGGAGCCTGGCAGAACCCATTTACTATAATGGGGTCCATCCACTACAGCAGCAGTTACACACAGAGCCTGGCAGAACCCATTTACTATAATGGGGTCCATCCACTACAGCAGCAGTTACACACTGAGCCCAGTAGAGCCCATGTACTATAATGGGATCCATCCACTATAGCAGCAGTTACACACGGAGCCCGGTAGAACCCATTTACTATAATGGGGTCCATCCACTACAGCACCAGTTACACACAGAGCCCGGCAGAACCCATTTACTATAATGGGGTCCATCCACTACAGCAGCAGTTACACACAGAGCCCGACAGAACCCATTTACTATAATGGGGTCCATCCACTACAGCACCAGTTACACACGGAGCCTGGCAGAACCCATTTACTATAATGGGGTCCATCCAATACAGCAGCAGTTACACATGGAGCCTGGCAGAACCCATTTACTATAATGGGGTCCATCCACTACAGCAGCAGTTACACACCGAGCCCAGTAGAGCCCATGTACTATAATGGGGTCCATCCACTATAGCAGCAGTTACACACGGAGCCCGGTAGAACCCATTTACTATAATGGGGTCCATCCACTACAGCACCAGTTACACACGGGGCCCGACAGAACCCATTTACTATAATGGGTCCATCCACTACTGCAGCAGCAGTTACACACGGAGCCCAGTAGAACCCATTTACTATAATGGGGTCCATCCACTACAGCAGCAGTTACACACAGAGCCCCACAGAACCCATTTACTATAATGGGGTCCATCCACTACAGCACCAGTTACACACGGAGCCCGGCAGAACCCATTTACTATAATGGGGTCCATCCAATACAGCAGCAGTTACACATGGAGCCTGGCAGAACCCATTTACTATAATGGGGTCCATCCACTACAGCAGCAGTTACACACGGAGCCCGACAGAACCCATTTACTATAATGGGGTCCATCCACTACAGCAGCAGTTACACACAGAGCCCGACAGAACCCATTTACTATAATGGGGTCCATCCACTACAGCACCAGTTACACACGGAGCCTGGCAGAACCCATTTACTATAATGGGGTCCATCCAATACAGCAGCAGTTACACATGGAGCCCGGCAGAACCCATTTACTATAATGGGGTCCATCCACTACAGCAGCAGTTACACACAGAGCCTGGCAGAACCCATTTACTATAATGGGGTCCATCCACTACAGCAGCAGTTACACACCGAGCCCAGTAGAGCCCATGTACTATAATGGGGTCCATCCACTATAGCAGCAGTTACACACGGAGCCCGGTAGAACCCATTTACTATAATGGGGTCCATCCACTACAGCACCAGTTACACACAGAGCCCGGCAGAACCCATTTACTATAATGGGGTCCATCCACTACAGCAGCAGTTACACACAGAGCCCGACAGAACCCATTTACTATAATGGGGTCCATCCACTACAGCACCAGTTACACACGGAGCCTGGCAGAACCCATTTACTATAATGGGGTCCATCCAATACAGCAGCAGTTACACATGGAGCCTGGCAGAACCCATTTACTATAATGGGGTCCATCCACTACAGCAGCAGTTACACACCGAGCCCAGTAGAGCCCATGTACTATAATGGGGTCCATCCACTATAGCAGCAGTTACACACGGAGCCCGGTAGAACCCATTTACTATAATGGGGTCCATCCACTACAGCACCAGTTACACACGGGGCCCGACAGAACCCATTTACTATAATGGGGTCCATCCACTACTGCAGCAGCAGTTACACACGGAGCCCAGTAGAACCCATTTACTATAATGGGGTCCATCCACTACAGCAGCAGTTACACACAGAGCCCCACAGAATCCATTTACTATAATGGGGTCCATCCACTACAGCACCAGTTACACACGGAGCCCGGCAGAACCCATTTACTATAATGGGGTCCATCCAATACAGCAGCAGTTACACATGGAGCCTGGCAGAACCCATTTACTATAATGGGGTCCATCCACTACAGCAGCAGTTACACACCGAGCCCAGTAGAACCCATTTACTATAATGGGGTCCATCCACTACAGTAGCAGTTACACACAGAGCCCGGCAGAACCCATTTACTACAATGGGGTCCACTGGGTGTGAAAATTTCCAACTCCAATGGAGACTCCTATGCAGATGTGAACCCAAAGTTAGTAATATAGACTGCACTATACATTTACACGATGCAGTAGCCAGACATCGGCCTCTTCTGTTGACTATTCATCTCTTAATTGACCTTGATCTACTCCCACATGCACACTAACGCTGTTGTCACTTTGGGTGACTGTAACGGGGCACATACAGCAAAGAAGCCCAACTGACCTTCTCAGTCCCAATGAGTAATGTGAATTAGTGCAGGCCGATGTTAGGAGGAGGAAATTGGAACCTTTGGAATGGGAAAGAAAAACAAAAGTTGCCGAGCCCTTTTTGGGTAGAGCAGTGTCAGTCCATGGGAAGGGCAACATTTCCACACTCTTTTTTTCTTGTGTTTTATAATAAAATCAGTACCGATAAGTAGGATTGAACCGATCTTGAGATTTCAGGAACGATTTTAAAATCCGATTTCCGATCATTTTCCAGCCGATCGCGATCGTGAAATTTGCTCGATCGCCGATCGGGATCCGATCTTTTCCAATCCCGATCGCTAAACCCTAATTGTATATTATATATACTGTAGGGTTGAGCCGATCTTAAGATTTCGAAATCTGATCATTTTCCAGCCGATCCCGATCGTGAAATTTGCTTGATCGCCGATCAGGATCAGGTTGAGTGATCGTTATCGGAATTCCGTTGCCAATCTTTTTTCTTTTTTAGGTGGGATCGGAACCCAATCGCGATCGTGAAATTTACTCGATTGCCGATCGGGATCCGATCTTTCCCAATCCCGATCGCTCAACCCTAGTCAATGCTTCTCTATGGGAAAAGTCACTTTTAGGGTTGAGCCGATCTTGAGATTTCAAAATCCGATTTCCGATCATTTTCCAGCCGATCGTGATCGTGAAATTTGCTCGATCGCCGATCGGGATCCGATCTTTCCCGATCCCGATCGCTTAACCCTACTGATAATATAACAATAAGTACATAAAATTTGCAACGTGTATTAATATTTTTACATAAATAAGTGAACCTTAAAACGACCATGTGCATGGAGGCTCCTGAGGCTCGATGGGACTTGCCCTTGTACATGGGACACAATCTCCATTTAAAGGGATTATCTAGTATTTATGACATGATAGTAGGATGACGTCGAATCGATATTACCTTAAGGACCTGATTTATTTCTTACAAAATGTTGTTGCTTTGGAAACCGGTGTCGTTGCTCTTTGCTCTGGAGGGAAAGGTGTGAAGTGGGTCCATCAGATCAATGTTTTTCTGCCTCGGAGCTCCTGGGGATGTGACATTATCCTGCGCTTTCAAGTCCTCTCACCTTTTCCTTCTCTCCTGTCCCTGTCTGCTTTTTTAATCTTTTGCACAGTAAGATTAAAGGGAATACTTTATTGAAAAAACATTAAAAGTGCAGCTCCTTAAGGCATCGACTTGGAACAGCGGCCATGATTTATCTAATGGGTTAAACTACAATGACTTTTTCTCTTCACTTCTGCAGGACTATATATTTACTGCCGGTGATGGTCATTTATGAGATGGTCTCGCAGGGCACAGACCTACTCGTGATACGTCTTATTCTGTGCAGGGAACGTTGCGTTCAGCAGAGATACAATGTTCAGTATTAGAAAACAGGAAGCCATTGATATGTTTTTGACAAGGAGCCGGTCGATTGGAGATCCGAGCAATTTCTAAGAGCAACTGATCTGTATATACAATAATTGAGGAAATCCAAATTTCAATTTTTTTCCTCTATTTTTAAGTTAAGACCCCGTAAAGCTGTTTTTTTGTTGCAAATTTTGTTGCAAATTTTTGAGCCAAAGTCAGGAGTATATTGAAAGGAATGGGAAAGATTTTATACTTCTCTCTTGTGCTCAATCCACCTTGACTTTGACCTAAAACAACACAACAAAATTTGCAACAAAAAAAAGCAGCTTTTCCGCAACGTGGGGCCTCAACCTGTACCCAATTTTTTGCTGCCGGAAAAACCACAGCAGAAATGTGTTGCAGATTTCCCCGCATCGCATCTGCTTCCATTATAATGATTGTGGTGTTTCCGTATATATAATTGACATGATGCAATAGCCAACAATTTTGGAAATCGCAACGTTGCAACTTGCATATTTTTCTGCAATGTGTGGATGGGATTTGCTAGAATCCACTTTAAGTGACTGTAAAAAAATCAGTTTTTTTTTCATCCGCAGCCAAACCATGACGTTTACGCCACGTGACCCTGAGGCCGAGGTCCCACGTTGAGGGAACGCAGCTTTTCTGTTGCAGTTTTTTGAGCCAAAGCCAAGAATGGATACAAAAGGAATGGGAAATTTGTAGGAAGTTCTTACACTTCTCCCTTCTGCTCAATCCACCCCTGGTTTTGGTTCAAAAACCGCAACAAAATCTGCAATAAAAAAACCTCTGCATTTTCGCAGTGTGGGGCTGTAGCCTGAGGCCAGGGCCCCATGGTTCTGAGACACTGCGATTTGCCTGCGACAGAAACGCTGCGGGACAAATTGCGGCGTTTTACAGTAACTACAAAATGGATGGGATTCTTACGAATCCCATGCCCACTTTTCGGTACAAACCATAGGGTGGACACGTTGCGATTTTCAAAACCGGAGCGTCGCGTAGATGTAATTGTAACAGAAAGTCTTAAAGTGCTGCGGGAAGAACTGCAATGTGTTCCTTTATAGCTGTGGGTCGTCCCGTGGGCCATAGCCAAAATCTGTTTAAAAAAACTAATGCAAATTTTTTCCTCAGCCTGATAAAAAAATCTCCATGTGAACATGGGGGGGTTTATTTTTTTCTGTTTTCATTGTTGCCCCCTATTCATGTTTTGAACTTGTAGCAGCCAACAATATCCCGAACATATAAGGCAAGTTTAATATTCCATCCAGGAGATCCATTATACCATCCAAAGTGCGATCAGTCTCAGCACAAGAGAGAAGGAAACATTCCTCAAGATTCAGATTTCCTCAGGGAACGCTTTCCTGCTGGCCTGTGTTCAGATCTGATCCTTCTTTTGATTATTTCCTTCCTGCACCTTAGCCTCATGGTACATCGGAGGTAATTTGGGCGCCATGACATACTATTACTGGATGTCAAGTGATTGCACGGGCACAGCTGGACTCCCGCTGCAAATGCAAAGATCAAAGAAGCCTCACTTTGGATGTAGCCTTGTACCTGACTCAGGTCCTCGGGGATTTCTTCTGTAAATGCCTCTCACGGCAGACCCGTATAGTAGCAGCAAAACCAACAAGGCGATGTTAAGCTCTTATGCCTGGAAGAAATTAAAAGTTTTACCTGATTCCTGGTTCTTTGGATGCTGTTACTTTTGGCAACATATGTCAAGGTGGTGGTGGAATACCTGTCCAAGAAGTATACATTGTGTGTAGAGATGTGCCCGGTCCAACCCAAATATCCCAAATTGGAAGAAGCACACCATACTATTGTATTCTATGCCACTAGGAAGTCAACAGTGTGCTGAATTCTACCTAGTGTCATCACTCGGCTGGGAGGAAAACCCCCCATTACTCTTCCATAGCCTTGTACTGAATTCAGCACATTGTTAGCTTTCACAGTATGTGCCCCGGTGCTGGAGTTGGTTTCGGCACTGATATCTCTCCACTGTCAGAGTCAGAAAGGGGGCCCCTCCCTGATATTACTCTTCTATAGCCTTGTACTGAATTCAGTGCACTATTAGCTTTCATAGTATGTGCCCCGGTGCTGGAGTTGGTTTTGGTACCAATATCACTCCACTGTCAGAAAGGCAGGACTTACAACTAGCATCACCACTGAGATATGAGGAATGTTCCACCTGAAATTACTCTTCCATAGCCTAGTACTGAATTCAGCACGCTGTTAGCTTTCTCACTACAGTCCTATGAAAAAGTTTGGGCACCCCTATTAATCTTAATCATTTTTAGTTCTAAATATTTTGGTGTTTGCAGCAGCCATTTCAGTTTGATATATCTAATAACTGATGGACACAGTAATATTTCAGGATTGAAATGAGGTTTATTGTACTAACAGAAAATGCGCAATATGCATTAAACCAAAATTTGACTGGTGCAAAAATATGGGCACCTCAACAGAAAAGTGACATTAATATTTAGTACATCCTCCTTTTGCAAAGATAACAGCCTCTAGTCGCTTCCTGTAGCTTTTAATCAGTTCCTGGATCCTGGATAAAGGTATTTTGGACCATTTCTTTCTACAAAACAATTCAAGTTCAGTTAAGTTTGATGATCACTGAACATGGACAGCTCGCTCTCAAATGATCTGAAAACAAAGATTGTTCAACATAGTTGTTCAGGGGAAGGATCCAAAACGTTGTCTCAGAGATTTAACCTGTCAGTTTCCACTGTGAGGAACATAGTAAGGAAATGGAAGACCACAGGGACAGTTCTTGTTAAGCCCAGAAGTGGCAGGCCAAGAAAAATATCAGAGAAAGGCAGAGAAGAAGAATGGTGAGAACAGTCAAGGACAATCCACAGACACCTCCAAAGAGCTGCAGCATCATCTTGCTGCAGATGGTGTCACTGTGCATCGGTAACAATACAGCGCACTTTTCACAAATAGAAGCTGTATGGGAGAGTGATGAGAAAGAAGCCGTTTCTGCACGTACGCCACAAATAGAGTTGCCTGAGGTATGAAAAAGCACATTTGGACAAGGCAGCTTCATTTTGGAAACAAAAATTAAGTTGTTTGGTTATAAAAAAAAGGCGTTATGCATGGCGTCCAAAAAGAAACAGCATTCCAAGAAAAACACATGCTACCCACTGTAAAATTTGGTGGAGGTTCCATCATGCTTTGGGGCTGTGTGGCCAATGCCGGCATCGGGAATCTTGTTAAAGTTGAGGGTTGCATGGATTCCACTCAGTATCAGCAGATTCTTGAGAATAATGTTCAAGAATCAGTGACGAAGTTGAAGTTACGCCGAGGATGGATATTTCAGCAAGACAATGATCCAAAACACCGCTCCAAATCCTCAGGCATTCATGCAGAGGAACAATTACAATGTTCTGGAATGGCCATCCCAGTCCCCAGACCTGAATATCATTGAACATCTGTGGGATGATTTGAAGCGGGCTGTCCATGCTCGGCGACCATCTAACTTAACTGAACTTGAATTGTTTGTCCAAAATACCTTTATCCAGGATCCAGGAACTGATTAAAAGCTACAGGAAGCGACTAGAGGCTGTTATCTTTGCAAAAGGAGGATCTACTAAATATTAATGTCACTTTTCTGTTGAGGTGCCCATACTTTTGCACCGGTCAAATTTTGGTTTAATGCATATTGCACATTTTCTGTTAGTACAATAAACCTCATTTCAATCCTGAAATATTACTGTGTCCATCAGTTATTAGATATATCAAACTGAAATGGCTGTTGCAAACACCAAAATATTTAGAACTAAAAATGATTAAGATTAATAGGGGTGCCCAAACTTTTTCATACGACTGTATGTGCCCCAATGATGGAGTTGGTTTCGGCACCAATAACCCTCCACTGTTGGAATCGGAAAGGTGACCCCTGCCTGACATTACTCTTCCATAGCCTTGTACTGAATTCAGTGTACTGTTAGCTTTTGAGCTTTACGCAATACCGCATATCTCTGAGGACATGGAAGGGTCTCTTTAAACATTTAAGTTCTTCTACTCCAAAAAAAAAATAGAAATAGTAAAAAACACAAAAACAATACCATTAGATAAACATTGAAAACCTAAATTTACATTGGCAGAGCGTTGGGGACATCTATTGTGTGAGTTATTGCTTTTGTCACCGAGAGGCCACCAGCTGGTATTATTTATCCGTTTGGTTCCAAGTGTTGCGGTTTGTTTTCCTGTTACGGGTAACGTATATGATTTACTACGCACCATGTTGTCGCTGCCGTAAACTTTCTCTGCTGTTCACCAATTCTAAACAGTTTAGAGGTAAACAGCGGAGGACGAGTCCTACAGAGAGTTTTATTGGGTATGGATGGGAAAACGCACACTACTCCCTGTCCTGATATGTGCGCGTCCATCTCAAAATATTCAGACCGGCAGGTTGGCACTGTTTTAGGTCAATATGTGCTGTAGGAGAGGTAACCTTTGTGTCAAGTAGGTCTGAGGGTTGATGGGATTTTTGTATATATCCAACTAAATAATATTCTAATGCATTATAGAGACAGGCGGTGATATGAGACATCTCCCGTTATACGCTTAACTCATAATAGACACAGCTACTATAGAACTGTATTATACTTGGTGTATTTGTCTATGAGTTCCATAGTTGTATCAGAAACTCAGAATAATGGAACCGCTCGAAACAAAGTATACTTTTTAAATAAAAATGCTATAAAATAATGTATCATATGTAGGGTGGAGCGATCAGGATCGGGAAAGATCGGATCCCAATCGGCGATCGAGCAATTTTCACGATCGGGATCGGCTGGAAAATGATCGAAAATCGGATTTTGAAATCTCAAGATTGTATCAACCCCGCTGTCTATATAATATACAATTGGGGTTGAGCGATCGGGTTTGGGAAAGATCGGATCCCGATCGGCGATTGAGCAAATTTCACGATCGGGATCGGCTGGAAAATGATCGGAAATCGAATTTTAAAATCGATCCTGAAATCTCAAGATCGGCTCAATCCTAATCCTAGGTCTATGGTAAATTCTCCGCTTTTAGGAATAATCCTGCTCGGGACAGTGATGACCATATCGCCGTAGAGCTGGGTGGAATCGGATGGCGATATATAAGGAAGCAAAATAAAGAAATAAAATAAATAAATGCTATAAAAGTGACAGATTAGGATCACATATTATCTGGACGACACATTTGTGCTATTAAGTATCAGTGCGGAGGTTTTATACAATGTTTCCCAAGGTAACAAATCTAAAGCAGCCATTAGTCTACCGGATTTTATTACCTCTGGGGTCTCAGACACTCATTGTAATCCATATACGATGAGCCGCGGTATAGCAGGATATATTTAGGGACAAGGAGAAGAGTTTGCACCTTGACCCTACTGGAATCTTCTACGTCACTGACAAGGACCCTCAGGTTCTCCCTTTGCTTATCTGGCAATTGTAGTTGTGGGTAGAAAGTGGTTACTATACAATGGAGGGATCTGCTCTATAACTCACTCAGAAACAGCCCCAGGCCCTGCGGTACATATATAGAGAAATACTGACCTGTACTGTAAGTAACGTGCTTTGGTTGTGCTAGAAAGTTTCTGCTCAGGATCTTTGTTCTCTTATCTCCTGCACTTGCTGCTCACTTCCCCTCCCCATAGACTTCTATAGACATGATGCATGAGTCATGTGACCTGCAGATTGACATAGCAGGGATTTGCGCAGCTAAGGGCAGCTTAGTAGAGTAAGCAGGAAGAAAGTGGAGAAAGAAGCATTTCTCCCGGATATACTATATTACAAAGTTTTTACTCAGCATCTTTATTCTCTTATCTCTTACACTTCCCCTCTCCATAGACTTCTATAGACATGAGTAATAAGTCATGTGATCTGCAGATTGACATAGGAGGGATTTGCACAGTTAAAAGTGGCTTAGTAGAGTAAGCAGGGAGAAAGTGGAGAAGGAAGCATTTCTCCCAGATATCATATATTACAAAGTTTTTACTCAGCACCTTTCTTCTCTTGCACTTCCTCTCTCCATAGACTTCTATAGACATGAGTAATCTGAGTCATTTTACCTGCAGATTGACATTGACAGGAATTTTAACAGTTAAAGGCAATTTATCAAAGGAATCAGGGAGAAAGTGGAGAAAGAAGCATTTCTCTCATATATGATACATTACAAAGTTTCTTATAATGCCCTGTATTAGTCATTTATGCAAATTTTTCTGCCATGACCGTGTCTATGGAAGCATTGTACAGTGACCATTAAAATGGATGGGTTGTGAAGTTGTACAAGACAGGGTCTCTTTGGAGCTATAATGCTCTCTTCTCCTATTCTGATCCTTTTATATTACCTTAGAATTCTTTAATAATATAGATGCAGGCCTTCGATGCTACGACGTCTATGGGAATGTTAACGGCTAACCCTATGGTCCTAAGTTTTGCTAATGCTATGATCTCCTCGGTGTCACTAGTGCACGACACTATTTGCCAACAGCTGGTGCACCACATGCGGGGGCCTCCGAGTCACATGTGGTTCCCGAGCCACTGTTTAGGGAACATTGATCTAGACTATATAGAAGAAATGTAAATTAAAAAAAATGCCATTAATTGCTTTCCGCTGTTCCAATTACTGACTTTTCCCTATAAATAAACAAATAGGATCTGATTTCTGAAAAGGAAGACTCACAGGTAATTACCCTGCGAGGCGACATGGGTGCTCTTAATCTGTTGTTTAAAATGGACTCGTTTGCAATAGTCATTAAGACAGCGGGAGAATGTTTCTGACTGCAAATTACAGCCAAGATCTCGCCTTCTCCATTCCTGGTGCTGACTCAGCCGGAGATAATGAGATATGAGACAGAGCCCTGTCTTACATGAACTTGCAGTGTATTAATTTCCAATGTAATTTTGGTAAATATTGTCTTAATCAGATAAAAACCCATTAATAAGGATTTTCAGAGTAGTAATTTATGAACAGTTGGGGATCTGGAGGAGCTGGAACGTACAACTGAGTGGATTAAAGAGAAGATTTTACGCAGTAGGAAGCGGTCTGCAGGTTCCCGGATGCTGCAATTCACCGGGGGATGAGGCATTGTCGTATCTGATCTGGTGTATTTGTAAATAATATAAAAAAGTTGGATGATTTCTAAGTAGGGTTGAGCCGATCAGGATCGATTTCAAAATCCGATTTCCGATCATTTTCCAGCCGATCCCGATCGTGAAATTTGCTCGATCACCGATCGGGATCCGATCTTTTCCGATCCCAATCCTCAACCCTAGGCAAGGCTTCTCTATGGGAAAAGTCACTTGAGGGTTGAGCCGATCTTGAAATAATCTCCGACCTCGATCTTGCTGGAAAAGATCGGATCGGATCGCGATCGTGAAATTTACTCGATCGCTGATCTTTTCTTATCCCGATCACTCAACCCTATTACTAAGGTGAAAAGAGACATTGGACTGGACCATTGGGTAGAATAAACTAACATTATTTTAATGTGGCATGGAATTGATCTCACAGAAAAAGCACAACTCTATATTCTAAATTTTTGGATTTGCACCATTTTTTGGTTTTCTACCAGTAATGGGCACAACCACAGAAAAAAAAAAAAAAAAAAAAAAAAAACCCTCATCCATTTACTCCTCTCCAATTCATTGCCACGGCTGTGATGGCGCTCCCAGGCTGATAGATTTGTCCTGCACCGATGCGACATATCATCATGGTAGGAGAAGTATGCTGACAAATCCGGAACTCCAAAGTGTAATGATACAAGTTGAATTTAATTATACCGCCAACTCAATTCATGTATTGATAGTCCAATATGCGATCCACAACATTGTAACGTTTCGGTTGATGCCATGCAACCTTCCACCCACAGCCTACAATGCCTTACCTTTGGTATCCTTCTTCCAAAGCAATCCTTTCCTGATGAAGGTTGCATGGTGTCAACCGAAACACTATAAATGTTTTGGAACGTATACTGTGATCATTCATAAATTAATTGAATTTGCAACGTAATTGAATTTAACTTGCATCATTGTATTCTGGAGTGCTGGGTTTATTTCTATACTTGTACTATAGGGTGGATACCTACTCAAGCACCCAATACTAAATAAGGGAAGTCGGTATAAATTTGATTTTTTTTTTTATTTATTTTGAATTATTTTTTTAAATGACTAAAATCTGCCACCCCTATGGAACAGTGACTTCTTAATGAGTCACGTGCACCAAAGAAGGTCCCATGTACCAGAAATCAAATGTATATCAGAAACTGTAATAGATTTCAGTTTTAAGTCGTAACAATGTAACAAGATTGGAGTGGAATTCAGAAAAAAATTCATTTTTTTCGTGCCAAATAGGTTCACCTCTGCACCTAGATATTACAGTTTTCTGGTGTAGATGAAATGACAAATTTCCCCCAGTGCATGGAGTCGGAAAAACACAGCTCCATACTCTGGCCAATAGGGTTGAGCGACCGGGATCAGAAAAGATCGGATTCCAATCGGTGATCGAGTAAATTTCACAATTGCAATCGGAATTCCGATCCCGATCTTTTCCAGCAGGATCGAGGTCAGAGGTTATCTCAAGATCGGCTCAACCCCATTCATGTATGTATCATGAATGGGGTTGAGCGATTGGGATCGGGAAGGATCGGATCCCGATCAGCAATCGAGAACATTTCACGATCGCGATCAGAATTCCGATCTCGATCTTTTCCGGCGGGATCAAGGTCAGGGGTTTTCTCAAGATCGGTTCAACTCTATTCATGTATATATCATTAATAGGGTTGAGCGATCGGGATCGGGAAAGATCGGATCCCGATCGTCGATCGAGAAAATCCCGATCAGCTGGAAAATGATCAGAAATCGGAGCTTAAAATCGATCCTGAAATCTTAAGATTAGCTCAACCCTACTGGCCAAGTCAGGTTATTACAACTCAACCCCCAATGCGGTAAACCAACATGGCCACTACACAGTGTACAGAGCTGGGAATTACTGGTCTGTAGACTGTGAAGGAGGTCTATGTCCACCCCATTCGGAAATTTTTTCTAGCTTCCTAGAACATCGGACATGATATTTCTAGACACCATTATGAAGTACAATCTGTTAAACAAAAACTAAGTCCCCATACATCTCTGTGAAGGAACAATAAAAAAAACTTTGGTTTTTGGAAGGTGGGAAGTAAAAAACAAAAACTGGCTGTGGCGGGAAAGTGTTAAAACAGAAAGCAGAGAATAGACTCCCAAGTCTCGCTAAGTTTCGGTCTTTGGGCCGTTACAGAAAAGTTTTATTGTAATGACTTGTTATTTAGACTGAAAAGCGAGATAACAAAGGAAAATAGTCGGCAGGCTGGGAGTATTACAGTTATTATAAAAGCCGTCGCCTTCAATTTGTATCCCTGACAAATAACCGCCGGTCTTTTTTCTGCAGGTGAACATAAATTTTTAAGAGAACGTTGTAGATGTTGATTTACAAGAAGCTTTAAAGGCTTTTTACAACTTCACACTTCAATTAAACAAGCAACATCATTAACAAATTTTCACAATATTAAACAGATTTCGCCCGCTAGTCCTATAAATTATATTATTAAGCACAAAATTGTTTTTCTATTGATATCCTCCGGCTATAAAAACACCGGCAAAACAACACCATGAAAACACCAACACTAAAGAAAGACAAAGTGATCTGCAAACACCGAGAAGAAATGCAAAGATCTGTCTACGGGAATGAAAAGGAAGATGGACACGGACAGAATTCCCATTAAGGGCTGAGGCCAAGTGTTATGGAAAAGTTGCCAGGAGTGGATTTCACTTTCTACTTCACAGTCCTCTTAAAGGTTCCCACTGGGGTTGAGCCGATCTTCAGATTTCAGGATCGTTTTTAAAATCCAATTTCCGATCATTTTCCATCCAATCCCAATTCTAAATCCTAATGCAAGTCAATGGGATTTTTTAATGATCGAAAATCGGATTTAAAAAATGATCCTGTTCACTACACAGCATGGAGTCCAAAAATTGAAGGCTTAAATTTTTGGACTACGCGCTGTGTAGTGATTAAAATATCCACTGGCTACTTAGTCTACTCTGCTGTCCGGTTATCTGCACAGAACCGCTGCTGCATCCCTGGAGCTACCGGCTGTTGTTCTCTGTCTTCTCCTCTGTCATGTGTTCCCACCTCCCTAGTGCATCACTCACGTCTCCTCTTCCAGTACCCGCCCACATTCTCCTAAGCCACAACAAGCCTCACTTTCTCCCAGCATCTGTAACACTAGCCTAGGGAGGCGGGGGCGCGTACGGCGTTCTGCTGGCATGTGAATGACAGAGAAGAAGACAGAGAACAACAGCCGGGAGCAGCGGTTCTGTGCAGGTAAGGTTGAGCGATCGGGATGGGAATTCCGTTCCCAATCTTTTTTAGGTGGGATCAGAACCCAATCGTGATCGATTGCCGATTGGGATCTGATCTTTTCCTGATCCTGATCGCTCAACCCTAGTTCCCATTAGCGTTGGGGTTTTTGTTCTTTGGGTTCACTCGGGGACCCGAAAAACATAAACCCAATCCACTTAATGGTCTGTATTAGGGTTCAGCCAGTTTCCACCCGAAAAATGCTGCTGGACTTTCTCGCCATATTTTTCAAGTGGAATACCCAACTGGTCACACAAGGGTAGCGTGACTGTAGCCTCAGAGATCGACTTGACAACACTATTCATGACAATGGACCTGTCTCTGGTATGAAAAATGAAAACAATATTGTGAGGGGTTTCTTAGGGCAACCAAGGCAGTTTTCCATTTGGACACTTTGATAAATCTCCCGCACCTGCTCAGATTTAGCCAGTATTCTGTCCCAACCTACAATTAGCAGCCCATGACTACTCCAGAAAGGACTTACAGTAGGTTCACACTAGCATTCAGGGACTCTGTCCCCTATTTAGATGAAAATAGGTGATATAAAATAGGCGGAGACTGGGCGGACGCCATTATAGTCTATGAGGTCCGAGGGTTGGCGCATGTAACTGGTTTTTAAGCAGATACGTTTTCCATTTTTTGGATAGGAACGACAGAGACCTGAACACTAATGTGAACCTAGCTCTAGATGGTCCAGGTTTGATAGTGTCCATCCTACTAGTATCCTGAGTATGTTGAGTATTGGGGTAATGAAGGAGGTTAGTGTTACCCTTTCTGCTTGCTAAGGGTAAGTCCACAAAGCAGAAAATAGAGAATTTGAGATGGACGTGTGCCTAGGAGTCCTCATCATTTACTGCCCCCTCCCTGCAGTTGAATGCCAATGCTTAAAGGGGTTGCCTGGGAAAAATAAAACAGCGTCCCCTTACCTAGTTTACAAAAAAATGTATATTTACCTAGATTGCTGGGGTGGTCATGTGAAGAGGAGAAGCTGGAGCCCCCAGAAGATCCGGACAGGAAGGCAGGTAAGTATGATGTTTTGATTTAGTTAGTTGGGAAGGGCTATTAATGGGTGGGCTAGGTAGGGAAACAGGGAGGGGGTGTGAGAGAGGGAGGGGGAGGTGGAGTGAGAGAGGGAGGCAGAGTGAGAGAGAGAGGTGGAGTGAGAGAGGGAGCTAGTGTGAGTCAGCTCTGGGTGAAGTACTATGCATCATGGTAGTTGTAGGAAAACAGAAGAGGAAGCAACACCAAGTAAACAAATGCAGAGGATGCCGAGAGCTCCCAGAGAAATCCAAAATCACTCAAAACACTGCTAAAGGTATTTTGGTTGCATTTATTAACCTATTAGCCCTATTTGGGGCAATGTATAGTAACACTAGAGGCTAAAGTCGCTCACATATATTGAGACGCTCAACCCAAATTATCCAAAAATATACAGAATAACTTTATTGACACAAACAAAAAAAGATTTGTTAAAAATTGTTACAGTGGAAATATTGTCCTTATATAGGTGATGAATCCTATAAATGATTTGGGACGGTGTAAAGTGCTATGGAATATGATGGCGCTATATAACAATCGATGAGACGCCGTGTTCAATATGACAAGTTCCCTTTAATTGTGTATCACTTCTGATTTATTTGACACATTTTAGGTCCATTTAGATGAAATACAAAATATCAGAACAGGATTTTTCTTTCTCTTTTTCCAGATGAACTCAATGTCCTCCTCTCCCACATAGATAAGCCCTTAGTTCCCCTGTTTTGGGTTCTGAGGTGCCCGGCAGGATCATAAGGAATTTCTTAGGCTATTTCTTAAATCCAGAAGTCGTGTATATCCCTCAGATACGTTTTATACTATATTGTAGTGATGAAAAAAAAAAAGGCTCAATAAATATTTGCTACAAACATACAGTGATGGAGATACTTATATTAGTAGAGGTTGTCTATACTGACTGTACAGTATCACTCTGCTATACAGTGTACAGTATCAGTCTGCTATATAGTGTACAGTATCACTCTGCTATACAGTGTACAGTATCACTCCGCTATATAGTCTACAGTATCAGTCTGCTATATAGTGTACAGTATCAATCTGCTATACAGTGTACAGTATCAGTCTGCTATACAGTGTACAGTATCAGTCTGCTATACAGTGTACAGTATCACTCTGCTATACAGTGTACAGTATCAGTCTGCTATATAGTGTACAGTATCACTCTGCTATACAGTGTACAGTATCACTCTGCTATATAGTGTACAGTATCAGTCTGCTATATAGTGTACAGTATCACTCTGCTATACAGTGTACAGTATCACTCTGCTATACAGTGTACAGTATCAGTCTGCTATATAGTGTACAGTATCACTCTGCTATACAGTGTACAGTAACACTCTGCTATACAGTGTACAGTATCAGTCTGCTATATAGTGTACAGTATCACTCTGCTATACAGTGTACAGTATCAGTCTGCTATACAGTATACAGTAACACTCTGCTATACAGTGTACAGTATCAGTCTGCTATATAGTGTACAGTATCACTCTGCTATACAGTGTACAGTAACACTCTGCTATACAGTGTACAGTATCAGTCTGCTATATAGTGTACAGTATCACTCTGCTATACAGTGTACAGTATCAGTCTGCTATACAGTGTACAGTAACACTCTGCTATACAGTGTACAGTACCAGTCTGCTATATAGTGTACAGTATCACTCTGCTATACAGTGTACAGTATCACTCTGCTATACAGTGTACAGTATCAGTCTGCTATATAGTGTACAGTATCACTCTGCTATACAGTGTACAGTAACACTCTGCTATACAGTGTACAGTATCAGTCTGCTATATAGTGTACAGTATCACTCTGCTATACAGTGTACAGTATCACTCTGCTATACAGTGTACAGTATCAGTCTGCTATATAGTGTACAGTATCACTCTGCTATACAGTGTACAGTATCACTCTGCTATACAGTGTACAGTATCACTCTGCTATATAGTGTACAGTATCACTCTGCTATACAGTGTACAGTATCACTCTGCTATACAGTGTACAGTATCACTCTGCTATATAGTCTACAGTATCACTCTGCTATATAGTGTACAGTATCACTCTGCTATACAGTGTACAGTATCACTCCACTATACAGTGTACAGTATCAGTCTGCTATATAGTGTACAGTATCACTCTGCTATATAGTGTACAGTATCACTCTGCTATACAGTCTACAGTATCACTCCGCTATATAGTCTACAGTGTCACTCTGCTATACAGTGTACAGTATCAGTCTGCTATATAGTGTACAGTAACACTCTGCTATACAGTGTACAGTATCACTCTGCTATACAGTGTACAGTATCACTCTGCTATATAGTGTACAGTAACACTCTGCTATACAGTGTACAGTATCACTCTGCTATATAGTCTACAGTATCACTCTGCTATACAGTGTACAGTAACACTCTGCTATACAGTGTACAGTATCAGTCTGCTATATAGTGTACAGTATCACTCTGCTATACAGTGTACAGTATCACTCTGCTATATAGTCTACAGTATCACTCTGCTATATAGTGTACAGTATCACTCTGCTATACAGTGTACAGTAACACTCTGCTATATAGTGTACAGTATCACTCTGCTATATAGTGTACAGTATCACTCTGCTATATAGTGTACAGTATCACTCCACTATACAGTGTACAGTATCAGTCTGCTATATAGTGTACAGTATCACTCTGCTATACAATGTACAGTATCACTCTGCTATATAGTGTACAGTATCACTCTGCTATACAGTGTACAGTATCACTCTGCTATATAGTCTACAGTATCACTCCGCTATACAGTGTACAGTATCACTCTGCTATATAGTGTACAGTATCACTCTGCTATACAGTGTACAGTATCACTCTGCTATACAGTGTACAGTATCACTCTGCTATATAGTCTACAGTATCACTCCGCTATACAGTGTACAGTATCACTCTGCTATATAGTGTACAGTATCACTCTGCTATACAGTGTACAGTATCAGTCTGCTATATAGTGTACAGTATCACTCTGCTATACAGTCTACAGTATCACTCCGCTATATAGTGTACAGTATCACTCTGCTATACAGTGTACAGTATCACTCTGCTATACAGTGTACAGTATCAGTCTGCTATATAGTGTACAGTATCACTCCTCTATACAGTGTACAGTATCACTCTGCTATACAGTGTACAGTATCACTCTGCTATACAGTGTACAGTATCACTCTGCTATACAGTGTACAGTATCAGTCTGCTATACAGTGTACAGTATCACTCTGCTATACAGTGTACAGTATCACTCTGCTATACAGTGTACAGTATCAGTCTGCTATACAGTGTACAGTATCACTCTGCTATACAGTGTACAGTATCAGTCTGCTATATAGTGTACAGTATCACTCTGCTATACAGTGTACAGTATCACTCTGCTATATAGTGTACAGTATCACTCCTCTATACAGTGTACAGTATCACTCTGCTATATAGTGTACAGTATCACTCTGCTATATAGTGTACAGTATCACTCTGCTATACAGTCTACAGTATCACTCTGCTATACAGTGTACAGTATCACTCTGCTATATAGTGTACAGTATCACTCTGCTATATAGTGTACAGTATCACTCCACTATACAGTGTACAGTATCACTCTGCTATATAGTGTACAGTATCACTCCTCTATACAGTGTACAGTATCACTCTGCTATACAGTGTACAGTATCACTCTGCTATACAGTGTACAGTATCAGTCTGCTATACAGTGTACAGTATCACTCTGCTATACAGTGTACAGTATCACTCTGCTATACAGTGTACAGTATCAGTCTGCTATACAGTGTACAGTATCACTCTGCTATACAGTGTACAGTATCAGTCTGCTATACAGTGTACAGTATCAGTCTGCTATATAGTGTACAGTATCACTCTGCTATACAGTGTACAGTATCACTCTGCTATATAGTGTACAGTATCACTCCTCTATACAGTGTACAGTATCACTCTGCTATACAGTGTACAGTATCACTCCTCTATACAGTGTACAGTATCACTCTGCTATACAGTGTACAGTAACACTCTGCTATATAGTGTACAGTATCACTCCTCTATACAGTGTACAGTATCACTCTGCTATATAGTGTACAGTATCACTCTGCTATACAGTGTACAGTATCACTCTGCTATACAGTGTACAGTATCAGTCTGCTATATAGTGTACAGTAACACTCTGCTATACAGTGTACAGTATCACTCTGCTATATAGTGTACAGTATCACTCCTCTATACAGTGTACAGTATCACTCTGCTATATAGTGTACAGTATCACTCTGCTATACAGTGTACAGTATCAGTCTGCTATATAGTGTACAGTATCACTCTGCTATACAGTGTACAGTATCACTCTGCTATATAGTGTACAGTATCAGTCTGCTATACAGTGTACAGTAACACTCTGCTATACAGTGTACAGTATCAGTCTGCTATACAGTGTACAGTATCAGTCTGCTATACAGTGTACAGTATCACTCTGCTATAAAGTGTACAGTATCAGTCTGCTATACAGTGTACAGTATCACTCTGCTATACAGTGTACAGTATCACTCTGCTATATAGTGTACAGTATCAGTCTGCTATACAGTGTACAGTAACACTCTGCTATACAGTGTACAGTATCAGTCTGCTATACAGTGTACAGTATCAGTCTGCTATACAGTGTACAGTATCACTCTGCTATAAAGTGTACAGTATCAGTCTGCTATACAGTGTACAGTATCACTCTGCTATACAGTGTACATTATCACTCTGCTATACAGTGTACAGTATCACTCTGCTATACAGTGTACAGTATCACTCTGCTATACAGTGTACAGTATCACTCTGCTATATAGTGTACAGTATCACTCCTCTATACAGTGTACAGTATCACTCTGCTATACAGTGTACAGTATCAGTCTGCTATACAGTGTCCAGTATCACTCTGCTATACAGTGTACAGTATCAGTCTGCTATAAAGTGTACAGTATCACTCTGCTATACAGTGTACAGTATCACTCTGCTATACAGTGTACAGTATCACTCTGCTATACAGTGTACAGTATCACTCTGCTATACAGTGTACAGTATCACTCTGCTATACAGTGTTCAGTATCAGTGTTTGGGATGCTTTCGCCATCTCTTTTCCATATTGTATCTCTCTTGAGTACTTTTATATGTGCACTATATACAATATGTCGTACCGCTGTCCGGCTACAGACTCTGCACACATTTGTTTTTGCTTTTGCCCATACTATAGAGTATTTCTTACATATGACCTATACTGTGTTATATATAACTTTCACTACAGAGATTTGCCACTTGAAGCCACTTGACATTTCTATTTTTACAGTAGTCACATTCCTACTGAGTGTAATGTACAATGTAGATAACCTCCAGATCGCAACAGGGACACCTCGGAAGGTTTGTCAGAAGTCGGAAGCCGAGGGGGGTCGAACCTTGGGAAGACAAGACACTGTTATTTGGGACACAGAGTGCAGTTGGTGTGCAGGGTATTAATATCCAGGTAGTCCTTCTACATGTGAGAAGACGGACCAGGGTTAGGCCATATATCAGGGCCCCATGACTGTCGTCTGCAGTGGCTGACTGGAGCCCAGCGAGGTGACAGAGGGGGACTGTCACGGAGCAAAGGTATACGTCTTCCTCCGGATGGTCTTTTGAATCAACAGGGACGCAAGAGGTCGGGAGACAACAGCAATTTATTGTAATCCACAAAGTTAGTAGCCGGCGGCGGTCACATCAACCGTAATAACAATAAGTCCACAGAAGTCACAATCCAATGATAACTTTGGTTCCTTGGTCCTGTAACTAAGTCCTGGCTCTCTGCAGAGCTGTGCACAGGCCGGCTAACACATACTAACTGCTAGCTACATCTATATACTAAACTGTTACTTCCTCTATCTGTGGGTGGGAAGGGCTGAGTCACAGATCCTTCCCCCCTCACCTATACCAAGGAGAGCAGACTCCCTGTCTACTATGGACAATGCACCATCCAACATCTTCTTGGAGACACTGATCAGATTATCTCCACCCATTGTCCTCACTGGTCCTCACTAGTTAGAGGTATTTGCATACAATGTGCTAACACACTAGACCCTAATCAGCCAACTACACATTGATGTTTACAACAGGTTAGAGAATACATTCCACATGAAATATATATTACACATTGCCTATAGTATAGACTCTAACCATCCCGTGACAACCCCTCCCCCTCTCAAAACATGTGCATGACACAATTGGCCTACACAGGTAAATTGGGGAATGCACATCAGTCTCTATAGCTCATATGTCCTCCTGCCGGGATAACCCATCTGCGTTCTGGTGTTGGTTCCCTCGGCGGTACTGAATGGTAAAGTTGTAGAGTTGAAGGGCTGGCATCTGGCAAAAAATCCGGTCGATCCATGTTGGCGTCTCTCTGAGCTTGGCTTCGGGTCACTGCTCCCACAAAGTGGCACTGTAGATTTCCAACATCGTTGCCTAACAGAACATCGGCCGGCAGCCCGCTCATCACACCAATTGTGCATCGTTTTGGTCCATAACCATAGTCGAGTTCCACGGTAGCTTTAGGAATACGTTTCCGAGTACCTCCTGCCAACTCGATAGAAAGGCCAGGGCCCTCCTCTAGGGCCTCGGGTCGAACCACTCGGGGGTCCGCTACCGTTAGGAAAGCTCCCGAGTCCCGGAATCCAACAACTGTTCGGCCATCCAGTAGGACCTCCTGCAAGTGCTTCCGCTGAAGGTTTGCGGGATGTGTGGCGGAAGGCTGAATCCCATAGACCCCTGGAGGTGGAACAGATGGGTCATTCATGGAGTCATCTGGAAATGGGGCCAAACTTTCAGTCCTAGGGGTGGTTCCCAGGTAGTGAATAGGCCGGGATGCCACGGTGGCCCGTGCCCCCATGTTAACAGGGCAACTAGCTTGCAAATGTCCAGGCCGCCCGCACCCAAAACATCTGCGCTCTAGCATTCTTCCAGTAGGTCGTTGTCTAGGGACAGGGTTGTTCATAGCTGGAGGCCGATGGGCTGGGGCAGGGGTAGAGGGGGAATTGTAATCCTGAGGCCGGGCACGAAAGGTGGGTGGCTGGATGAAGGGTGTCTGGCGGACTGTGGTAGTTTTCCGCTCCTCTGCAAACAACCTCTTCCACTGCGGCTTGATGGTCAGGCCCTCATCTGCAAGGGAAGCAGCTTGCTCCACTGTGGCTGGGTTCCGTTCCAGCACCCACTCACGGATCTCAGCGGGGCACTGGGAAAAGAACTGTTCCTTAAGTATGACTTGGAGGATCTTATCGACTGTGACAGCCTCCTCTCCTTCTAGCCAGCGCTTGCATGCTTGCTTCAACTTGTGGGCGAACATGTGGAAGGAGCTTCCCCCATTGTAAGACAAAGAGCGGAATTGAACTCGGTAGGTCTCTGGAGTGACGGCATAATACTTCTGCACCGCTCTTTTAATGGCCTCATAGTCCCGCTGATCACTAGGGTCCATGGCTCTGAGAGCTTCCGCAGCCCCATCCCGTAGGTGCCCCACCAGATACCGGACCCAATCCTTCTCTGGGACTTCCATCAGGTGGCACTGGTGTTCAAAGTCCTGAAAATATCCATCAACATCCCCAGCCGCTTCATCAAAGGTCTTGAAGTGTTTATGGGAGACATATGGTGGTTCTCTCACTGTTGGGCTGGGGGCCGACGTTTGATTATAATTCCGCGTAGTTATCTCAGCCATTCGCATTTCATGCGCCATTCTTTCCTTTTCATGCGCCATTCTCTGTTCCTCCTTCTCCGTTTCCTGAGCCCTCTGTAATGCTCTACTCCTTTGCTCTGCAGTTGCTCCTAGCCCCAGCACTGCCAACTCCTCCTCATACAAAACAACCCATCTGCTCTTTTGGGTCTGTACCTGCCACTCCCGTATCTCTCCTGTCTCCTGGGGGCAGCCCTCCTCATGGTCGCTTTGCAGGGTCATCTCCTCCAGTGCCTCGATCAGTTGATCTTTCGTTCTTCCCTGGTAACTCAGGTTTAGTTCCCGGGCCCTTACTTGTAGACGTGCCATAGTCCAGTTCCTGTATTCTGAGGTTGTGGCTCCATTAATCGCTGGGCTGCTGTAGTCCATCTCGCTGTCCGCTGTTGATCCCACCGCTGCCAACCAGTTGTCACGGAGCAAAGGTATACGTCTTCCTCCGGATGGTCTTTTGAATCAACAGGGACGCAAGAGGTCGGGAGACAACAGCAATTTATTGTAATCCACAAAGTTAGTAGCCGGCGGCGGTCACATCAACCGTAATAACAATAAGTCCACAGAAGTCACAATCCAATGATAACTTTGGTTCCTTGGTCCTGTAACTAAGTCCTGGCTCTCTGCAGAGCTGTGCACAGGCCGGCTAACACATACTAACTGCTAGCTACATCTATATACTAAACTGTTACTTCCTCTATCTGTGGGTGGGAAGGGCTGAGTCACAGATCCTTCCCCCCTCACCTATACCAAGGAGAGCAGACTCCCTGTCTACTATGGACAATGCACCATCCAACATCTTCTTGGAGACACTGATCAGATTATCTCCACCCATTGTCCTCACTGGTCCTCACTAGTTAGAGGTATTTGCATACAATGTGCTAACACACTAGACCCTAATCAGCCAACTACACATTGATGTTTACAACAGGTTAGAGAATACATTCCACATGAAATATATATTACACATTGCCTATAGTATAGACTCTAACCATCCCGTGACAGGGACAACCCCTGGATACAGCCCCAATACCTCAGAACAAGGGCCACTAGTCCTCCTATACCAGCCAGATATTAATTTCTACATTATGACATCATCACCTTTCATTAATAAGTCGTTTCCCAGGTTTCAATAATTATAAATGATTATAAAAGATGATAATATTCCTTCCTGTACAGACTCATCCATCTCCTTCTATGTAATTGACAATGACTTTGCACGATTTCTCATGGAGCCTGATGAGGGCAGTAGTATCCGCCTGTAATAGAGATGACTGGTCAGCCTAAATACTGCCCGCCCGGGGAACAGAGTATACAGCCCCATCTAGTGGCTAGATATGAATGGTTATAGCAATAGTGACATCTACAGGCTGAAAATGGCACTGACTAATAATGAAGGGGAGGAGCAAATATCAGGACACATAATAATAATAATAATAATAATAATAATAATAATAATAATAATAATAATAATCGTTTTCAATCATATGTTTATAGCAAATGCTAAAATTATATTTTTCAGAATTTTCCAATTTCTTGAAAAAAAAATTTGTTTCTTGAAAATGTATCTTATGGTCTCTTCTACTGTCTATCCAGTCTCTTCTCCGTGACGATTCTTGATGGTTGACTGGTCAGTCTTTCCTTCATCTGTCAGGATGACCCCATATACAGGTCACCAGGACCCAGCCTATCACTCTCGCCCTGCAGGGTCGCACTCTTGAGAATCAATGTCACTGTTGCCGAGCAATCACTATTTTTGGAACAACAAGGGTGTCACCTTTTTCCAATGAAGTTCATTTGCATATTCATAAAAGCAGCGACACACTCCCTTTAAGGTGGCCATACACATAGGATTATTATTGGCCAAACTTGTCGGTTTCCTTGACATTCATCTCATACGAGGATGAGCCCAAAAGATGATGTCAAGGGAGAAATAAATTGGGCGAATTGAATTTCGAAACACCCCAATACTTAGTTGTTCCCTTGTAAAGATCACCCTTCATCTCTCCTGACTTGTCTCAGTAAGTTCTTATATTCCATGGCATAGATCTTTGCTCTGCGCCGTCCCCAGTTCTGGACGTCTCAATACCACGTGGAGCCATTGCTTGCCTTGTTATGGCTTTAGCCTCCAGACTCACGAGCCTGACATCTTGCGTCGGAGTCTTAAGGGTTACGTTCCTTTTTATTTGGATACTTTTGTTCTTTTCCGATGAAGATTTTATTTTTGTAATTTCCTTGCCAAATATACAGAAGACAAATCATCCTTCTATCTCCTATTTGGAGATGGAGCTCTTGACTTGAGTATTCTTGGCAAGTGTTTATCATCATTCTCCTAATCGCGTCTCCTCAAAGTTTGGAATTAACATTTTCCTTTCCTTGCAATCTCTTGCACTTAGCGCTATCTTCTCCTCTGCTAATCTTAATGCTCCTTGTCTGACTATTTCTACCAATCTGAAGTAGAAAGCACTTTAGACCCGGCATTTCTTTATGATAGTTTTTCCTGTCTGGGCTTTTTATATTGACACTCGGCCTCCTTCTAATAATGATGAATGTAGCGTTTCCTTTTCTCGCACTACAATGGCCTGCAGTTCTATTCTGGTGCATGGAATCTCCCAAGATGCAATCTATGACGACGTATTTAGAATTGTGGCTCATCGGGGAGATCCTGTGCACCAGAAAATGAAGCTAGGACTTCTAAACATACAAAGGAGTCCCTGCACTGGCTACATTAATTATGAATGGTCGCTAGTAGGGTTGAGCGATCGTGTTCGGAAAAGATCGGATTCCGATCGGCGATCGAGAAAATTTCACGATCGCGATCGGAATTTCGAACACGATCTTTTTATGTGGGATCGAGATCGGTGATCTTTTCCCACAATGCTTTGCTTAGCCTTCACACTGAGTATACGCTGTATACTCAGTGTGAAGGCTCTGCTGCAGTTCCATAGGAATGAATGGAAGCAGCCGGCACACAGCCTTAACCCCCTGCGCGCTGGCTGCCTCCATTCATTCGAATGGGAGGCTAAACTAAACATCTCTAGCAGCTACTTACCTCTAGAAATGGCTGCTCCGGTGTTCTCCTTCTTCTTGTCCTCGCTGCCGCTCCGCGCTGCCGTCTTCTTGCCTCGCTGCCCCGCCTCCCAGGTTAGTGTTTAAAGCGCTAGGTAGGCGGGGCTTGTGGCTTAAGAGAGTATGGGCGGGTACAGGGCGGGGAGACGTGACGTCTCCCCTCCCAGTACCCGCCCACACTCTCCTAACCTGCCCACACTCTCCTAACCTGGAAGGGAGGGGGCAGCGAAGGGAGAAGACTGCAGTGTGGAGCGAGGCAAAGAAAAAAGAAGGCACTGGGCACCGGAGCAGCCATCTCTGGAGGAAAGTGGACACCAGGGAGGACTAAGTAGCCAGAGGATTAAAAAAAATCCTCTGGCTACTTTAGTGATTCACTACACAGCGTGGATTCTAACAATTAAAGCGTTCAATTGTTAGATTCCACGCTGTATAGTGAATAGGATTGCTTTTAAAATCCGATCTCCGATTAATAAAAAAATCCCATTGACTTGCATTGGGATCGGAATTGGGATCGAGATCGGGTTCGAATGAAAAATGATCGGAAATCGGATTTCAAAATCGATCCTGAAAAGTCAAGATCGGCTCAACCCTAGTCGCTAGTAACCCCCATCGAATACAGTAGGCTTAGGAAGCCAAACCTTGTTCCCTACTTTGCCTACGGTCTCTGGCTGAAGTGGGTGGCAGGAGAAGGCAATAGTCGTTGGCTATTCATATGAATCGCCAGGCAGGTCCTATATTCCTAGTGATTCATTTGAATTGATGGAAGCTCCTGTGCAATACAAGTGGGAACGGAGCCTTGTGCCTGAATGGGGTATTCTGAAATTAAATCCCTGCCCATAGGACTACTTTAGAATAATTTGGACACCCCTCTCCAGCTTTGTGCAGTGATTTCTATAAAGTCTGTCACAGTATGTTCTGCCTAGATCCATTCTATCCTATGCTTGTAGTATGTGTATACTGATCTGTATGAGCTGAACGTGCAGGGAAACTTTCATCTGCATTTTCCCATTGTTATTGTTTTGTTTTTGTTTCATAAATTTATATGTTCACCGTATTTAAAGAATGGATATTTTATAGAAGCCACGAGCACGAGAGAATATAAATATCCCGCCATCTGCTATTCAATGAAATATTTTTACATTTTTTGTTATGCCTTCAATATTTTCTTCTATGTCTCAGAATGTCATCTGCCGCTGTTTGTATTTATTCAGCCTCGTGAAAATCGTGCGTTCGGGTTTTTGGGATCCAAATTTTTGGTTACAAATATCAACAGAAAATAGATGGTTGTAAAGCACAAAACAGTTCAGTTATGGAACTGTAAGACTATTGTTAACTCTTACATTATTTCATATAGGAACAATATGCAAATCTGATTTCCAAGATGTAAATAGGAAAACAGCGCCTCTGTTTGCTGCCCTCTAGGGGTAGCCCTCTTAAACATCATGCATGACTTTTTAAACAAGCCTGTTGCTATGATGCGGGGATTGGCCAAACCAATAAATCTATTCCAAAAGGAACAGAATCCCAGCTGTGGGCAGCGCTGTTTCGATCTGGTTGGATCTCTTCAGCACAGCGTAGGGAAAACTGGTTTTCCTATAATCCCCCAGTGGCGCGAAAATGGCTTTGTAAGACTCCATACGCTTGAGAAGGTGCTCTCTCCTTAAGGAGTGATATTATCCCAAGAACCTGGTCTAGAAGTCGCTCATCTTTGCCAAACCAGTTTTCCCTACGCTGTGCTGAAGAGATCCAACAAGGTTGAAACAGCGCTGTCCACATCTGGGATTCTGTTCCTTTTGGAATAGATTTATCAGCTTGGTCAATTCTTGCATTATAGCAATAGGCTTGTTGAAAATATCATGCATGCTGTTTAAGAAGGCTACCCTTAGAGGGCAGCAAACAGAGGCACTGTTTTCCTATATACATCTTGGAAAACAGATTTCCATATTTTTCCCATAATCCCCCAGTGGAGCAAAAAAGGCTTTTGTAAGACTCCATATGCATGTGAAGGTGATCTCTCCTTAAGGAGTGATATTATCCCAAGAACCTGGTCTAGAAGCATCTCATCTTTGCCAAACCAATTTTCCCTATGCTGTGCTGAAGAGATCCAACCAGGTCGAAACAGCCCTGTCCACATCTGGGATTCTGTTCCTTTTGGAATAGATTTATTGGTTTGGCAAATCCTTGCATCATAGCAATAGGCTTGTTGAAAATTACATGCATTATGTTTAAGAAGGCTACCCATAGAGGGCAGCAAACAAAGGCACTGTTTCCCTATTTACATCTTGGAAAACAGATTTCCATATTTTTCCCATAATCCCCCAGTGGAGCAAAAAAGTCTTTTGTAAGACTCCATATGCATGTGAAGGTGATCTCTCCTTAAGGAATGATATTGTCCTAAGAACCTGGTCTAGAAGTCTCTCATCTTTGCCACCCTACGCTATACTGAAGAGATCCAACCAGATCGAAACAGTCCTGTCCACATCCGGGATTCTGTTCCTTTTGGAATAGATTTATTAGTTTGGCCAATCCTTGCATCATAGCATTAGGCTTGTTGAAAAAGTCATGCATGATGTTTAAGAGGGATTCCCCGAGAGGGTAGCAAACAGAGGCACTGTTTTCCTATATACATCTTGGAAAACAGATTTCCATATTTTTCCCATAATCCTCCAGTGGAGCAAAAAAGGCTTTGTAAGACTCCATATGCCTGTGAAAGTGATCTCTCCTTAAGGAATGATCTTATCCCCAGAACCATTATTTCATATATTAATACTAGAACCGCTTCTTGTATAGTAGGGGCATCAGATGTGACCTAAACAACTGATCCATGCAGGGGCTGGCCGTCAGCCCACCACCGATTTATGGTCTATCCTATGGCAGGGCGGTGACGTGAGACAGTTTTACTTCCTATGTTGCTTACTTATTTATATATCTGCAATACTAAATTATCCCATACATCTAAGGTGTATCTTATTTTATTCATGACATCATCTTGTATAAGAAAATCTGAAGATGATACATAATTCTGGAGCCTAACCCATGACGCTACACAGTTATTTATGTGTTAATGGAACGTCACCGATAAATTACTCACCGCAGCCGTAATAAATAATCCGCCCGGGCTCACTCCTATTCCATTAGCAGGTTGAATTCATTTCTTTCAAAGGTCAGATTTTTTTTTTTTTTTTTTTACTTACCGTCCTATTTTTGTATATGCTTCCAAGTTGAAAAGGTTAATATTGGCCTGCTGTTGTGTTTTCCGAGGACCATGGTGGGTACCCATCTGCCAATAACTGCTGTGCATCCTGGCAAACGTCCACCAGCTTGCTGTTTGGCACAGGTGCCTTACAAATGTGAGTTCCAGGTAAGCTGACGAGGGAATGTTTTCCGATAGACAAAGTAATGCCGTATCTGAAACAGAAGCTCGAGCCAATTAAGGAAACCCTGCGATTTACCTGGGGGGCGAGAGGCGAGGTGGCTGAACTTTTAATCTCTCTTTTAATGTTCTTGAACTTTCTACCTTGCTGGGTTTTATTTAACGCTTAAATAAGAGCGCGCGGACATGGTAATATACCGTATAAGCTACAAAAACATGTAAAGTCATGGAGAAAAAATTGACCCTAAAATTGTTCAATGCAACAACGTTTGGACATATTCATGGCTATAACCTTGTACAATCTAAGGAGGACCTTACAGAGGTCACCAACATGCAGATTAAGATCTACTGGTGACCGACCACCACCACCCCACCCACCCCACCCCACCCCACCACTCCACCACCACCACCCACCAACACCCCACCCCACCCCACCACTCCACCACCACCACCCACCAACACCCCACCCCACCCCAACCACCACCACCACCAAAAAAACCCAAAAAACATCTACTGGTGACCTTGTAGAACGTAGAGCAGGATCTTGATTTTAGGTCATGGATATTGGGAAAGATCGGATGCCGATTGGCGATCGAGCAAATATCATGATCGGGATCGGCTGGAAAATGATCGGAAATCGGATTTTAAAATCGATCCTGAAATCTTAAGATCAGCTCAACCCTAGTTGTGAAATTGTTACTGTATAGTTTTTCATATACTACAGATGTCTGACATGACCTAATAGAAATACACCGGTGGCAGACCTGGGGGGTCTTTATTAGGTCTCTGGTTGCCATGTAAAGGCATTGGCCCCTGCAATCACACTAGTCAACTTGAAGGAGCCCCTCTCTCCAAAACCATAACCCTTAAAGGGATTCTATCATTAGAATCCCTATTTGACTTACCAACCATGTCGGAATAGCCTTAAGAAAGGTTATTCTTCCCATACCTTTAGAATTCTTCTATGTTCCGCCATTCCCGATTTTCAAATTATGCAAATGAGTCTCCAGACAGCACAGGGGGCGTCCCCTGTACCACCTGAAGACTCTCCAGAGACGCTCTCTATCTTCTTCTCGAGACTGCCTCTTCACTGTGTCTTCATCCGAAAGCGCCAACTGCGCATGTTCATCGGCCATTTTCCCGCGGCCTCGTACACAATTGTCTGTTTGGCCACAGGAAAATGGCCGATGATCATGCAGACTTCTGGAGATCTCGATGAAGCTCTTTATGCAGCTCCCTTATCACTCCCTAGTTTCTCTTCTTGCTGGAGAGTTTCTATGGACACTTGTGACCACTAACTCCCATTCATGGCTGTAAATACATACAAAATGGCTTCCCTGGAATAAATAAATAAAAAATTTAAAGCCGCAACAAAAAAATATAATAAACACGTAGGGAAGATTTATTAATACTGTCTTAAACACTATAAACTCACCTCTCTGTTCATCCGGGGATGGAGTTGGGAGTCTCAGTTCAGATCCCTGATCTTTCCGACCTTTGTCCCTCATGTCAACCAATCGTCGTCTGGGCATTGTCGTGCTGTTCAAATGGCTGATACGCTCATGTACAGGGAAACAAAGATCGGGGACCCAAATGAAGACTCACCAATGGAACAGAGAGGTGAGTATATAGCGCTTGTTATTTTAAGCTCTGTGGGTGGATGGAAAACCCATTCAATGCCCCACATGACATGTGCAATAGGATTCTGCTTCAATTCGGTTCCATTAGCCACAAAAATGTAATTCTGTTTCCCATGATGTAAACTGTAGTGAAGTTCATCTTACCAGTGTTTGGATTTGGGTGTTACCCACTCCCGTCTGCTCCTTAACCATCTCATCTTACTAACACTTACCTATTGACACATGATCTCGTGTAGTCAGGGAGTCAATTTCTATATTAAATTTTAGACGAATCCCATCGAGTTTGTCAAACGAATGACTAGAGACACCGACCTCCCGCCCACACATAAGTGTATCAGTTGGGGAGTCCGATTGCTGGTCACATGACACGGCCAAGGACTAGAACAAAGATGTAACACAATCACCTTCTCTACAATTTACATCATGTTCCTTGATAATGAGTCAGAGAATAAAAAAACTTGGGAAAATATTACTTTAAATATAAGAAATTTTAGTAAGAATTCCAGCACGTTGCCTTATTTACATACAGTACATCCAATTGTGAAAAAGTTTAAGAAATTGCTATTCATTCCTCAATGGGATGTAGATAGGTTTGAGCCGATCTTGAGATTTCAGGATCGATTTTAAAATCCGATATCCGATCGTTTTCCAGCCAATCCTGAACGTGAAATTTGCTCAATCGGAGATTATCTCAAGATCGGCTCAACCCCATTCATGTAGATATCATGAATAGGGATGAGCGATCAGGATCGGGAGAGATCGGATCCCGATCGGTGATCGAGCAAATTTCACGATCGGAATCCGATCTCTCCCGATCCCGATCACTCAACCCTATTCATGATATATACATGAATAGGGTTGAGCCGATCTTGACATAACCTCCAACCTTGATCCCGCCGGAAAAGATCGGGAATCGGGAATTCCGATTGCGATCGTGAAATTTACTCAATCGCCGATCGGAAACCGATCTTTTCCAATCCCGATCGCTCAACCCTAGATGTACTACATTCAATAATATAAAGTTCCCAATGTACTGCTATTGTACGACCACACATAGGCTAATTTTAAAGGCTCCAGTTCTTGATCTTCGTTTTTGTCACTTTTTGCCAATTTTTTTAAGCTTCCTCTGGAACGTTATAGTAAAAAACCTTCGATACAAGTTTTGAGATTGCTGTAAGTGTTCCAACAAATAAACCTCTTACTTACTCTAGTCGAGTCAAGTTACCATAGGGAAAACAAATGTAACAGCTTTGCCAAGAACACTAAAGTTAATTCATCTCTTCCATAAGTCCCCAGTGGTCTGGGATAAGCTACAAGAGGTAGACAGGAGCAGAGCTCTGCGGGTTTAGCAGAGGTCAATGGGACAAGTGACTTTTAAATAATTCATCTGAAGATCCCTCACTAGGTTTCACTCCTGGCATACAGATTTATGGTGTGTACATTACCCCCATATATTAACGTCTTCAAAGCCTTGCAATATTTTCCAGGGATTGAGAGATTTAACACCATCCATTAAGATGACTTTAATAATCATTTAATAACTTTTTATGAGAGCTTGATGATCATTATAAGGTTATTTTGTGAGATATAATAGCTTGCAGCTGTTGTTGAACTACTTGGATATTAGAGATAAGCCGCCTACTGAAAATGGTTATGCCCTAAAGAATCCATGGAATAGGGGATCGGTGGGGTCTGAACTCTGGGACCCCCATTATACTGAAAATGGGGGAGCTTTACTCTCGTTGTGCATTCAGCCAACCATTCTTTTTAAGGGGAACCTCAACATGGCTGAGTTATGTCCAGCGCTCCCATTCTAGTCTATGGGATTGTGGATTTGTCTCGATGGGGGTCTCAGCAGTTAGACCCTCTCCATTCAGAGTTAGGATGGATACGATCTTGAGATTTCAGGATTGATTTTAGAATTCGATTTCTGATAATTTTTCAGCCGATCCTGATTGTGAAATTTGCTCGATCGCAGATTATAATCCGATCTTTCCCGATCCCTATTGCTCAAAATTAAATGTATATTATATATACAGTAGGGTTGAGCTGATGTTGAGATTTCAAAATCCGATTTCTGATCATTTTCCAGCCAATCCCGATCGCGATCATGAAATTTGCTCGATCGACGATCGAGATCCGATCTTTCCCCATCCCGATCTTTCCCTGATCCCGAGTTAGGGTTGAACCGATCTTGAGATTTCAGGATCAATTTTAAAATCTGATTTCTGATCATTTTTCAGCCGATCCTGATCGTGAAATTCGCTCAATCGACGATCAGAATCCAATCTTTCCCATTCCCGATTGCTCAACCCTAGTCAATGGTTCTCTATGGCAAAAGTCAGTTTTAGGGTTGAGCCAAGCTTGAGATTTCAAAATCTGACTTCCGATCATTTTCCAGCTGATCGCGATCGTGAAATTTGCTCGATCGCTGATCGGGATCAATTTTATATACAGTAGAGTTAAGCCTATCTTGAGATTTCAAAATCTGTTTTTCAATCATTTTCCAGCCGATCCCAATCGCGATTGTGAAATTTGCTCGATCGACGATCGGGATCAGATCTTTCCCAATCCCGATCGCTCAAACCTATTTAGTTGTATATACAGTCCTATGAAAAAGTTTGGGCACCCCTATTAATCTTAATCATTTTTAGTTCTAAATATTTTGGTGTTTATAACAGCCATTTCAGTTTGATATATCTAATAACTGATGGACACAGTAATATTTCAGGATTGAAATGAGGTTTATTGTACTAACAGAAAATGTGCAATATGCATTAAACCAAAATTTGACCGGTGCAAAAGTATGGGCACCTCAACAGAAAAGTGACATTAATATTTAGTAGATCCTCCTTTTGCAAAGATAACAGCCTCTAGTCGCTTCCTGTAGCTTTTAATCAGTTCCTGGATCCTGGATAAAGGTATTTTGGACAAACAATTCAAGTTCAGTTAAGTTAGATGGTGGCCGAGCATGGACAGCCCGCTTCCAATCATCCCACAGATGTTCAATGATATTCAGGTCTGGGGACTGGGATGGCCATTCCAGAACATTGTAATTGTTCCTCTGCATAAATGCCTGAGGATTTGGAGCGGTGTTTTGGATCATTGTCTTGCTGAAATATCCATCCCCGGCGTAACTTCAACTTCGTCACTGATTCTTGAACATTATTCTCAAGAATCAGCTGATACTGAGTGGAATCCATGCGACTCTCAACTTTAACAAGATTCCCGGTGCCGGCATTGGCCACACAGCCCCAAAGCATGATGGAACCTCCACCAAATTTTACAGTGGGTAGCATGTGTTTTTCTTGGAATGCTGTTTCTTTTTGGACGCCATGCATAACGCCTTTTTTTTATAACCAAACAACTCAATTTTTGTTTCCAAAATGAAGCTGCCTTGTCCAAATGTGCTTTTTCATACCTCAGGCAACTCTATTTGTGGCGTACGTGCAGAAACGGCTTCTTTCTCATCACTCTCCCATACAGCTTCTATTTGTGCAAAGTGCGCTGTATAGTTGACCGATGCACAGTGACACCATCTGCAGCAAGATGATGCTGCAGCTCTTTGGAGGTGGTCTGTGGATTGTCCTTGACTGTTCTCACCATTCTTCTTCTCTGCCTTTCTGATATTTTTCTTGGCCTGCCACTTCTGGGCTTAACAAGAACTGTCCCTGTGGTCTTCCATTTCCTTACTATGTTCCTCACAGTGGAAACTGACAGGTTAAATCTCTGAGACAACTTTTTGTATCCTTCCCCTGAACAACTATGTTGAACAATCTTTGTTTTCAGATCATTTGAGAGTTGTTTTGAGTAGCCCATGATGCCACTCTTCAGAGGAGATTCAAATAGGAGATCAACTTGCAATTGGCCACCTTAAATACCTTTTCTCATGATTGGATACATCTGGCTATGAAGTTCAAAGCTCACTGAGGTTACAAAACCAATTTTGTGCTTCAGTAAGTCAGTAAAAAGTAGTTAGGGGTATTCAAATCAATAAAATGATAAGGGTGCCCATACTTTTGCACAGGTCAAATTTTGGTTTAATGCATATTGCACATTTTCTGTTAGTACAATAAACCTCATTTCAATCCTGAAATATTACTGTGTCCATCAGTTATTAGATATATCAAACTGAAATGGCTGTTGCAAACACCAAAATATTTAGAACAAAAAATGATTAAGATTAATAGGGGTGCCTAAACTTTTTCATAGGACTGTATATAATTTCTTTATAATATTCTTCACTATGATAGCTAAATAACATTCTGGGTATGTGGATATAGGTTACATCTAATATATAGCTATATCCCTCAGATATATATCCCTTGTCTATCACTTACAACACTGTTCTTCTTACTTTAGACTTCCTCGGGCGCCAAGACACAACTGTAAGCTCTGTAACCTTGGAAGAACCTTGCTAACATTACAATCTCCTTCTTGTACATTTATGTTGTATAGTTACCTAGTAATAAGGTTCATCCATGTTTTATGTGCATCGTATATTATATAGAGTGTAGGGTCATGTGCTGCTGCGAGGGCCTCATTATATACAATGTAATCCCTCAAGATCTTACAAGGCTTTCAAGAAACAGACCGGTCTTGGCACAAGATTATTACACATAAAAAGTCTACTATGAGATTTAGATTGAAAAGAGATGTATTGTCAAGACTGAACCCTTCAACTTCGTACAGGTAACTCATATTGTAGCAATATCCAGCCAACAGGTCCAACAGGTTCTCCTGCACCCACCAAGCATGGCTAGATGTGTATATTGTACTGTATGTTAAAGGGGTTATCTTAGGAAGGCTAAGAATCCCCCGAGAGGCAGATGACAATTTCCCCATATTACAACTGGCAATGAAGGTAATCCCAGGGTCCCTCCATAACTGGTGACATTTTTATCTTCCAGAAAGCTATCCAGGACCCTCCTCTTTTTATCTTTGCATTTGAACTCTTACTATTTATAAAGTCAATATTTTGCTTTCCACTTACTTTCGAGAGATCCCGAAGGTTTCCTCGACAAGACGTCTATGTGCCGGCTACGTCTAAATCTATTCATATACAAATAGCTACAAATATTTCCAATGGCAGATTCCACCAACCCAACTTCTATAAATATTTCCTGACACTGTTCAGTATAGGATGAAGCGTATTTTGGATTAGTTTGATCTCAGTGACAGCCTTTTTGGCAATCACAACTCTCATGGCTCCTACTAAATTTAGCTGTTGGATCAAGACAGATCGATCAAAACTGTGCCAAGGAATGGTAGATATATGAGCAATGTATAAGAGCTATTGAACGCTCTATGTGACGGTTGTATACTAGAGTATATGACTGTGGAAAAAGCTCTGATTCACTTAGCCAACCACTGTTATGTCTTACACATATGATACAGATATCCAACATCTCAATGGTTTATGCGTGATATTGTACTTGTCTGATATGAGTTCAGTATGAGTGTTGAATGATTGCCCAAGAGTTGTCCAAGAGACAAGAACCATCTGTGGAGATCTACAGAAAAACCACTAGTCATGCCCTCAATCTCCATGGCCTGTATATACAAGCTGACCACAGAACACTAAAAACAGCATGGACAAAGAGAATATTCTAGTGCATTTAAAGTTTGCTCAATGACACTTAGACGAGGCTGTGAAATACTGCGAGATTATAATCTGGTCCGATTAGACAAAAATTATACTCCTTGAATGCCATAATACATACACTATGTGATCAAAAGACACCTGGCTGAAGATGACTTACAAGTTGGTGGCGCCCTCCATCGGTAATGCTGGAATTCAATATGGTGTTGGCCCACCCTTAGCCTTGATGACGGCTTCCTCTCTCGCAGTCATACGTTCAATCAGGTGCTGGAAGGTTTCTTGGGGAATGGCCGCCCATTCTTCACGGAGTGCTGCACTGAGGAGAGGTATCGATGTAGGTCGCTGAGGCCTGGCACCAAGTCGGTGTTCCAAAACATCCCAAAGGTGTTCTATAGGATACAAGTCAGGACTCTGTGCAGGCCCGTCCATTACAGAGATGTTATTGTGGTGTAACCACTCCGCCACAGGCCGTGCAGTATGAACAGGTGCTCGATCGTGTTATAAGATGCAATCGCCATCCCCGAATTGCTCTTCAACAGTGGGAAGCAAGAAGGGGTTTAATACATCAATGTAGGCCTGTGCTGTGATAGTGCCAAGGGGTGCAAGCCCCCTCCATGAAAAACACCACCACACCATAACACCACCGCCTCCGAATTTTACTGTTTGCACTACACACGCTGGCAGATGACGTTCACCGGGCATTCGCCATACCCACACCCTGCCATCAGATCGCCACATTGTGTACCGTGATTCATCACTCCACACAACATTTTTCCACTGTTCAATCATCCAATGTTTACGCTCCTTACACCAAGCGAGGCGTCGTTTGGCATTGACCTGCATGATGTGTGGCACCCAATCACCTGACCACGTTCGAAGTCCGAGAGTTCCGCGGAGCGCCCCATTCTGCTCTCTCACGATATCTAATGTCTACTGAGGTCGCTGATATGGAGTACCTGGCAGTAGGGGGCAGCACAAGGCACCTAATATGAAAAATGTATGACTTTGTGGGTGTCTGGATACTTTTGATCACATAGTGTACATTGTTTGGAGGCCAAAAGACGCTACGTATCATCCAAAAACACCATACCGACAATGAAGTTTGGAGGTGGGATCCTCATAGTGTGGGCAATGTCTCAGCATAAGGCACTGGTAAACTTCATAGGATTGAAGGAAGGATCAAAGGACAAAGGTACCAAGACATTCTTGATAAAAATCTGCTGTAGACTACCAGGATGATGAAGATGAACCGTGGTGGGAAATTTCAGCAAGACAATGATTCCAAACACATAGCCAAGGAAACTCGCAATTGCTTTTGTCAAGGTTCTAATCATGTAATGTATGAAAAACGTTGTTATCCTTAAAAGCTGAATGCTAGGTATAGTTGTTTATGCTTGAAACTGGTATCATGTTAAATGATAAGATGGTGCTTGCATCTGGGATCGATGCAAGAAAAACAAATGCTTGACTGCACCCCAAGGTTACCACGCAGGACCGGGAGTAGCTGGCTATATACGGAACTGCTTAAACTTTTTCTGTTTCATTGAGATGTATCACACCAATCAGGACTGAATATGAAACCTACAATGTTGTTATATCACTTCCTCTTTCTGGTACTGTTTATACCCACATTGTTTTAATAAAACTGAGTCAGCACACATTCTTCAGCTGAGAGAGGAACGAATACCAACACATAGAGTGGTGTGACTTCTTTACCGCCTGGCACTCAGCCTAGTTAATTAGGATGCCGACCGTTACCCGGGATTATTGGTCAATTAATCATAAACGCGACTCTGACCTTATCACTTTCAGAGAAGAAATATAGCTGCAGAATGGCCGAGCCAATCACCTGACCTGAATCCAATAGACTTATAGAACTCAAAGGGAAGTTGACTTGTATCTGTTCCACTTTCGGCACGCCTCTGTGGTCCTGTTGCTGTAGCCTTACGTAACCAGGGTCCTTGGTAATCTCCAACTTTACGACCCTTAAAAACAAAGCCAAGGGGGGAAAGTTGTCAGTATCACAGTGGGGTGGAGAACCCATATCATAGTCAATGCGTGAGTGCTAAACAATGGAGACAACAATTGAGGAGGCCAATGTTCAGATCTTTGATACTTTTGATACTACATGGTTATATAATGCCGATACTACTATGTCTATAGTGCCATACCATTAGCAATTTATGTTCATGAAAATATCCAGAATATTCCATATACTCCATCCCATCTTGAGACACATTCATGGCACCTCCGTGAGACAGGGGTTGGCTGCCGGCCATAATATATTACGTGTCTGGTATAATGAATGAGAGCGTTGAGTAAGACGTGAAGGCTGTGAAGGTGATGACTAGTTTCTTACAACTTCACTTGATAAATGATCTTATGAATTTGGTGTTAGACAAACATATGTGTAAAAAAAAAACAACGTTCTCGTGATTTCCACCTTAAGACAGCTGTAGATCTGCCGCGCCGGGTTTGTAAATCATCTTGTTTCTAGTTAGAGGTTTGGGCATCTATCAAAAGTACAAGGTTGCCATTAAGTTCTAAAAGTTTTGCAAAGACGCTTCGTTAGAAAAAACATTAATGAAAGCGAATCCCTCGACACGTCCAAGAACTTTTCTATAGAATACGTAGTGAGATGACATTGCCACGTCTACACCGTTTGGCTGAGTGGAGGGGTTGTCTCCGTATTGACCACACAAGAGTGTAGCAACTTATTGTTAACAAGGCCATCGCTGTAACTAATGATCTGAAATGTGTTTAGATTTCATTGTAGTAAGATTTACACGGCCAAAAGTCCTGTCATTGAAAATACATTGTAGTAGATGAGCCACGCGGGGTATAGAATAAAAGCATTAAAAAATCGCAGTGTCAACATGTCATTGATGTGTGTGGAAATATCATATAAATGGAAGAATATGCCTGGATACATTTATGATGCCCAGAATCTGGAAAAAATACTCAGTTCCTCATCGGTGGGACATTGTATTTGTAATGAAGCGGACATGGTCCCACTAGACCGATCTGGCTTTGGGCAACTCTTATCTAAGTGGCTCCCTGTTTAGCCCCCTTACACCCCCCTACAAGTATCTGGTTTTCTTTCCACGGAATTGCTAGGTCACTACTTCTCTGTTTAGGGGGGACTCTAGTCCAGAGGTTCAGGTATGTGGAACCAGGTGCAGACAAGTTCAGTGGACAGGCCGAGGTCAGGGCAGGTAAAATTGTGTTCGCACAGTAAACAGATCAATGTTCAGAGCAAGCGGCACAGAATCAATTCAGTAAACTGGCTGTGGTTAGAGATAAAGAATCTGGTTTGTAACAAATTTGTTACAAATTTTCCACAAATTTTAGATTTGGCAGAAATAAAATGTTTTGGGGTCTGCTGTCTACAAATCATTGTTATACTCTGGAGTCACTTCAGACCCCAGAGTGTAATAATCGGAGGCCCAGTAGAGGTGTGTAAAGGTAATTTATAGTCATATTCTCTTTTCCTCAACTCTATGTGACCTAGTTGCAGTATTTGGCAGTATTTGGTGCATTTTCCTGGGCAAGGATCACCCATTTTTCAATGGCCTGGACAGACAAAATGGGTATAGAGACAAGTAAACAGACAGAGGTCAAAACAAAGGCAAAGGAGCATTATACTTTATAGGGCACTAGGTAGCATTATACTTTATGGAGGCACTGGAGAACATTATACTTTATGGGGGCACTTGGGAGCATTATACTTTATGGGGGCACTGCGGAGTATTATACTTTATGGAGGCACTGGGGAGCATTATACTTTATGGGGGCACTGCGGAGTATTATACTTTATGGAGGCACTGGGGAGCATTATACTTTATGGGGGCACTGAGGAGCATTATACTTTATGGGGGCACTGAGGAGCATTATACTTTATGGGGGCACTGGGGAGCATTATACTTTATGGGGGCACTGAGGAGCATTATACTTTATGGGGGCACTGGGGAGCATTATACTTTATGGGGGCACTGAGGAGCATTATACTTTATGGGGGCACTGGGGAGCATTATACTTTATGGAGGCACTGGAGAACATTATACTTTATGGGGGCACTGAGGAGCATTATACTTTATGGGGGCACTGGGGAGCATTATACTTTATGGGGGCACTGAGGAGCATTATACTTTATAGGGCACTAGGTAGCATTATACTTTATGGAGGCACTGGAGAACATTATACTTTATGGGGGCACTTGGGAGCATTATACTTTATAGGGCACTAGGTAGCATTATACTTTATGGAGGCACTGGAGAACATTATACTTTATGGGGGCACTTGGGAGCATTATACTTTATGGAGGCACTGGGGAGTATTATACTTTATGGGGGCACTGGGGAGCATTATACTTTATGGAGGCACTGGGACGCATTATACTTTATGGGGGCACTGGGGAGCATTATACTTTATGGAGCACTTGGGAGCATTATACTTTATGGGGGCACTGGGGAACATTATACTTTATGGGGGCACTGGGGAGCATTATACTTTATGGAGGCACTGGGACGCATTATACTTTATGGGGGCACTGGGGAGCATTATACTTTATGGGGGCACTGGGTGAGCATTATACATTATGGGGGCACTGAGGAGCATTATACTTGGCTTATACTTGAGCCTCAAGCTCAATGCTTGGATGTTAATGGCCCATAAGCATGGGTATCAGTATTGAGATTGCAGCTTCCTTCTGGACCATAAGCTAAGGACACCCACCAATTACCCGAACCACACTAAGGTGGAGTAAACTCCTTAGCACCTATAACCATCACTATCAAGAATTTTTTGTAGGGATGAGGTAAGGGACCCCGGACAAAAGATTGCACCCATGCCCACAAGACTTTAGTTACGCCACTGCCCTCGGGGGGTCTCAAGTATTGTCTAAAGATGGGTCACTTGAGGTCCATCACTCCTTGGTTACAATATTTTGAGCTATTCCGCTGTTTACTAAGAATTCTAACAATTTTTGAGATCCATATCCCGAACTCTCTGTAATTCCCTGTTATATAGCGAGAAGAAATTGCACAGATGTCAAGCAGAAGCCATTCAATCCCCGTCTATATTCTGCCAGGGCTTCCAGCTCACCACAGGCACCATGGGCTGTGGAGAAAGATTATACACTACAGATTCATCATCTCACGTCCGCCATCATTACACTCATTTATTATTGCACCCAGCCAAAACCATTTCCAGGGAAGAACATTAGAACATTTATTTAAAAATTTTTTTTTTAGCGGGGTGGGGTACGGAGAATCATAGAAGGCAACATGTCTACAAATGTCGACCAAATGTTCCCCTCCCTGCAGCTATCAAAGGAGAACGATTCCGTAATATTTAATGGCTTGTTTTGCTCCCTAAATGATACAACAATGAAAAGGATTATTAATGTTAATAGCATTCTTATCATATTTTAATGGCATCATGTATAACCGAAATGTCATCTCAGCACATATGTCTATCTCTCACCCAGGGCCCGGAATAATCGCACTTCTTACGGAGAGGGAGAGCGAGAAGTTGTACAGCTGCCAGAGCTGGGAGCACTAACAGAGAAATGAGAGGGATCCTTCACTGCCCGGGCGATGAAACACACAACCAAGACAACATTCATTTTCTCAACAACGTAGACTATGAAGAGGAGATGAAAGCAGAAACGCTCATGGAGTACACATCCAGGGCCAACGGAAGGAGGGGAAATGGTGCAATGGGGAAAACCGATAGGGAAGGAAAGAGAACGTACAAAGGGCACCAACATTAATAGCCTAGAATTAGCAACAAGTCTCGAGCTCGACGGTAAAAAATAAATAAATTAGGATGTGATGTATACCATAAAGCGACGGCCGAGACAAAATCACAAGTCAGAGTGTTACGATGAATCTTGACCAAGTGCAAAAATTGGGAGATTAGGATGAGCCGCTCGTTGTTCTCCAGCCAAGACGCCAAATATCATTATTGTACAATGGTTACTCCAAACCTGATGGCTGATCTGAACGAAGTTGGAAAATCCATGGACCCTCCATTAAGAGGAGATGAAAGCAGAAACGCTCATGGATTACACATCGAGGGCCGAGGGAAAGAAGGGGAAATGGTGCAATAGGGACAACCGATAGTCAGGTAATCATAGGGAAGGAAAGAGAACATATGAAGGGTGGCAACATTAATAGCATAGAATTAGCAACAAGTCTTGAGCTCAACGCTTGGATGTTAATGGTAAAAAAAAAATTTGGATGTGATGTATGCCATCCAGCAACGGCCGAGACAAAATCACAAGTCAGAGTGTTACGATGAATCTCGACACCAAATTCCATTATCGTACAATTGTTACTCCAAACCTGATGGCTGATCTGAATGAAGTTGGAAAATTCATGAACAGTCCATTAAGAGAAGATGACATTGGAGCCTTGTCCTGCAAGCCAAATTACAACAAGTAAATGTAAATCCAGGCTTGGCCGAGGGTCTGATGGAAGGATCTAAGGGGCCATACATTTAGGTGATCGGATCTGTGCGAGGGAGACAAAACACTGGCGAACAATTGGACCAATATTATAATAATACCGTATCTGTTGTCCTGTCTGGACGTGTTCACACATGTATATTACAAGTTATGCTAACTATTAGAGATGGTAAAATATATTCAGAATTAACCAAAGATTCTCCTATTACACTCTGAGGCCTGTGGAGGCCTCGGGGAGGTGCAGGAACATAGTAAACACTCAGACTCACGTTCCTTCACCTTTCTTGGGCTCCCTTGTAGCATCTGGTGTTCCTTTGGTGTTGTCTTCCAGCCTCTGAGATGATGTTACACACCCGGGTGAACGGCCAAAGACTGTGATTGGGACTGTGATTGGGACTGTGATGGAGTGAGCCAATGCTATGACACTATAACGTGAGTATCATGACGTCATAATTCATGGAACTGCTGAAGCCCAATCACAGGTGACAGATGACATGACAGGTGGAGACTGAAAGAAGCCAGAAGACCACCCAGAGGACCCCAGGAGAAGTGAAGCCAAGTGTATAAAAGAGTTCATCAGGGCCGCACCTCTCATGCGGCGATGTGAGGCGGCTGCTTCAGGGCGGCAGCTTGGGAGGGGGCGGCAGACACGGGACTTTTTTTTTTTTTTTTTTTTATCTAACAGTATTGAAATTAAAGGACCTTTGATGATGTCAGTGATGATGTCATCAAAGGTCCTGTTGCAATATGGGAACTATCCAGGGTCGGCGTTAGGAGGAGAGGCGGGGGCAAACATCCTCAGGGGCCCCATACTTTCTCTTCCATCAGGATTACATTGGCAGCAAATAAATCACTGCCATTT